>NW_010416744.1:149458-163240 GCF_000710305.1 Buceros rhinoceros silvestris | reverse complement strand
AGGCGCGGTAAGGCCGGTGCGGTGTGAGCCGCCGCTGTCCCCCGGCCCTGTGCGTCGGGCAGAGGCTCTTCTTGTCCGGGAGTGATGAAGAGCCTCTTTCCGCGGCAGACACTTAGACCTGACCGAGGACGCCAGTCCACTGGAGGAGACGATAAAGCCTGGCCCTGGCAAAGCATCTCCTAAGATGCTCCTCACGTAGTAGCTGCATCTGTTATTTCCGTAGGCTTCTGCGGTGTCATTTCTGAAGGGCAGGGCTGACTAGCTGAGCTTCCCCTGGCATCTTCAGTTCACTTTCTGATCGAGAGAGCTGTGAGCTGGTTCTGCACAGCGATATTCCTGCTTCTAGCAGTCCCAGCTGCTTCCTCCCAGTGGAGGAAGTACAGACAAAGGCAGGTTGTGACCCAGCACAGCTCGGGGGCCCATAACCGTTGTGACCCAAATCAGAGTCTGGGTGAAATACACAGTGCAAGCAAGAATACAGAATATTCCTCCTTACAGGTATGCATAGTTTTAACCTAAGCTGAAGTCAGCATTCCCTCAAGCAGGAGGATTGACTGCTCTCATCCTTGCCATGAGATGCTGAGCATGTAGCTGTCAGGATCAGGTACTGCTCTGCCGACTGCGGTGATGTCAGACAGAGGCATATTCAATGTTACATGTAGAGTTGTGAACAATGTTCCTGTTGTAAGTAAAGGAATGTCGGTAAGCGTGAAGTTGATTTTTATTCTGAAAGTTTTTAAAGCATCTTCTTTATGCCTTGTCTTATTGTATGTTCTGAGTTATTTTGGCCTTTTCTTCGTTGATTTTTAATAAGGATCATCCTTCTGTTTGCACAGAGTCGTGTTTACATAAAACACCAAAGCGGTCGTTGAGTAGGAAGTCACGAATCCCTACTTTCAGCTCTCCTGTAAATGACACCGATATACAGCAAGAAATCTTTTGGGATCCTCATTCACCGATTGCACGCAGACTAGGTAACACTAACGAAACCCAGGCTTCGGGGCGCCTACTTGAGCCGTGCAGTGGGAGTGTCCTGAAAGTTACCACATTTCTTGGAAAAAAGGTCACTTTCTGTTACTGTAGTTAGTTCGTTTTATTTTCATTACAAACCCATAAATGCCTCAGTGCTGAATCAAGCTCTGATTTTAACACAGAATTATTTGAGATCTACTGCATTTTATAAATTGAATTGTTCTGCAGATATTAAGAAGGTGTTTTTGTTTGTTTTCACAGGCAGCGGAAAACCCAAACAGCCCACCAGCAGCTGCGCAGTAGAAATTTCCGAAATCGTTAATCGTATTGCTCCTCAGGTAATTGCTACTGTCCGCAGCAGAGCTCTGCACGTGCAGTCGTCAAAGCACTGCGCCCTCCTTAGAGAAGGCTCAGTCTTACATTAGTCTCGTGGTAAGAACTGGGTGCGTAGAGAACTAGTAACATGGTGATAAAGCTGGACTGAATTTGACTGGTTGCTCTCCTGAGTCACAGGTGCTGTAAAAAAAGACATATTAAGGAAGTGGACTTGGAGCAGCTCCATTTTAGAAAGTTTTACTGCCAGAATACAAGTTGTTGCCCCTGGTCTTAGGAAGACCAGTCTCTTAGTTTATCCGTAATCACTCATTTGTTAAAAGCCAAGAGTTTCTTCCCTTACTGGCTTTGCTTGGCAGTTGTTTTTAAGCATTTTGAATGGTCTTGAGTGGCTGCTGAAGTACAAAACCAACACTCAGATGAGGGAGGGACTCCACAGTAATCCAAGCACAGTGACTTGCTGTGTTATTCTACATAATTTATCTTTTTACCCTAAGATCTCAGTGTCTCCCTCTTGCTGTGAACCCGATGTCTACAGCCCAGAAGGTGAAACTGAGTCTTGGCTCACTGTTTGCTTTTTTTTAGGAGCAAGAAGAGAATCATTCCTGAACCAGTTCTGTAGTATTCAGCTTGCACAACAGGCCTGCTTATTTGCCAGGACCATTTAAAACGTATTCACTATTTGGCATATTTGTGAGAAATTATACTGAGGAATTGGAAAACCATTGATAAGGGATGCCGCTCCTTCCTTTTAAACGATTTCAGCCCTCTCAGAAATGTAAATAATATCAAGATTTGCAACTATTTGTTGCTTGTGTTCTTTTTCTTTAAAGAAAATAATTTTAAAAATTACTTTACAGAGAAGGAGAAAACCTACCCCAAACTACCTTGGTAGGTAGTGAAGTTCCAGTGACTTGTGCTGGCTTGCGTAGCGTAGTTTCCCACATCCCCTGGCTCTGGCCCTCTGTACAGTTCACCTCTGTGGTACTTTAGATTTCAGAATTCAAATCCAAGCCTGAACTTTGACGGTCTGAAACAACTTCATCTCCTTCTAAACTTCACTACCTTGTGTTTAAAGGCTCCCTGTGTAAAGGAGTTGTAATGGAATAAGGCAGAATTTTTTCCTGGAAGCGTACAGGAGATGATTTCTTTTGAATTCTCTGATCTCTTAATGCTGCTTTAACTGGATAAAGACGGTGCATCTCAGCCAGCTCCTTAGCAGTACACTAAAGTAAACAAGATCACAGCTTGTCGTGTGAATGTTGCAGGTGATGTGTAAACCTGAAGTAAATGTAACTCACGTATTTGAGCAGCAAAAGTAAAATTCAGTTATTGTAATGGAAGTTCCTGTTTTAAATCGATGTAGTTCGACAGCTATCAGGAGACAACGTCGCAGTAATCTCGCTTAGCTCGTGCTGGTTTAGCTCCTGTCTGTGGCTTTCAGCAGATTTGACCCTGTTTAATTGGTTTAGTGACTTTTGTGCAAGGTGTGTGTCTAGTCCAATCTTCATCTGGAATCAAATTGCTAAGCACTATAAATTTGATCATTCAGGACGAAAAAGCAGCCTGTAACGAAGGCTCCCTTTTAGGGACATGGATTGGCGAGGACGCTATTCCCTGTACACCCGGAGCAGTCAAAGTGCGAGCGAGGACCAAGTTGAGTTGTACCAGGTAGGTTACAGTTTTGTCTTGCCCATCACAGCTGCGCTTTGATGAAAAAGGGTACGTGGGGATCCTGTATGGTCAGTGAACCATGGCATTGTACATCAGCGTACAGAATGCTTCTAACTTCAGGCTTCTAGCACTTCTTACTGGGGTATTTCTTGGGATCTGTCACAAAGATTGCACGCCGGCTGCTCGTTGGAAGCGGTGGGATTCACTCCTACGCCCTGCTGCAGTTCAGTCAGAGAATGAAGAGCTCATATGGGTGCGTTACTGAGCTTGGCTCAACTTTCTCAGAAGGTCTGACTTTCTTTTATGGCTTTGTTTTTGGGTTTGTTTTTTTTTTTTATTCTAGAGATCTTAAAGTAAAAAATCCTGAAGAGGAACTCATGAAACTGGCCAAGGAATTTGATAAAAATCTAGTAGAGCTAGATGCAGTTCAGGAACAAGAGAAGCTTGGCCATGATTTCATCCAGATCACCTCAGAGGCTTTAAATCATTCTGAAGAGAATACAAAGAACCTGAAACCGCTCCTTGGTGAAGCTGCTGAAACAGATACTGCCCTGACCCTGGAACCAATTGGAGAGAGCACTGGCATCCCTGCTGCAGAGGCCTGTCAGTCCAGCAGTCAGAAGTCCATAGACCTTGAGGCTGAAATAGCCCTTCATGCTCTTTTTGACTCCTCTACCCAGAAGTGCAGTGGGCAGTTGAGCCAAGGACTATCCGGTATTTCTTTAAATAATAGTTTCCATGAAAATAAATGCACCTTGGAGGAGGAACACCTCCCTGAGCAAATTAAAGACGTGCAACATGGTAATTCAGAGGCATATCAAAAAGGTACTCTGTGTGCACTAGGAAGCGTGAACAAGACTTTTTCAAAACCTGGTACTCCCAAGCTGACAAAAAAAAATCATCCTTTGAAGTCACCATTGGTGGTCTCCAGTAAGCTTGCTGAAGTAGTTTATGATGACTTTGATGACTGGGATACAGATTTTTTGGCAGATGACTCTTTTGTGATGGAAATAACCCAAAATCCTGAATTGATAAGGAGTGAAGAAGCACCAACGATTCCTACGAATCCATCTGCGCATCTTGTCAGTGATGGTAGCAGAACCAAGGAAAGAAGCAGTTGCAATTCAGTAACTTGTTTGGGGAGTGTACACAAATCTAACAGTTGGCGGTTTTCACCTCTGAAACATTCCAGTAAAAACACAGGACATGTAAAATCGCCTTTACAAAAGCCATATAGGAGAGAAAACTCAAAGACAGAGACCGCAGCCTTTCGTGGCAAACATGACGTCAAGCCACATAAAATAAATTCCATTTGGAAAAGTCCCCAGAACAATGATTTGAGCTGCATCCCTGTCTCAGAGCGATCTGAAGTGAAGAATGGAAATGAAACTATTCAGGCTAAAAGTGACCCTGTTCTTTCTTCAGGATCTAATCCTCCTAGACAATGGACTGGAAAACCTGGGAATAACACACACAGTATTTTCTGTCAGTCACCCAGTGTTTCTACTAACACAAAACCTAACGATCTAAATAAAGCGGTTAACCAGGTTAACACAGGGCACTTAAATCAAGCTGAAATACTAAAGAAATGTTCTCTGTCATTTGATGACTGCAATGAACCGAAATTCTCTGATGAGGTATTAGATATGTTTTGTGAATCCGATAGTCTTTGGGATGCAAACTGTGAGGATGATGAATTGTTGTATCAGGTCTGTGATGATATAGAAAAGCAGACCCACAGCCAGGACATTACACAAGGCAATGAGAGAGCTAAAACCGTGCAAGGAGCCAGTATTAATTCCAGATCAAATGCTGGTAAGAGCTTCCCAGCATCTAAACCAGGACTACCTGATCTCTTGGCACAAAACACAAAGGCAAAACAGGATGCTTTCTCACTACAGGATTCCTGTAGGAATTCGTCAAAGGCTGCACAGGGGCTGGCCTCCCCAGGTCCCACAGTGAACCGTCCTCCAGCTGTGATCTCGGGTACTCCTGTGGAGTGTAAGTACACACTGTCTAAAAACTGTCATCCAGCTGCTTCCGGAGATACTAGAAAGACTGTTTTGGGAAAATGGTACAGGTTGAATTCTGTGCCGGCAGGAGAGACTGGTTCTGAAGTAAGTCCTGTTAATGGAGTAAACTTTTTCAGTGGCAACACGTTAGACAACCCAGATCTTTTGTATAATGCGGGAAAGATGCCAAATAACAGTTCTGGTAACAAAACATCACTTGTGCCTTCAAAGTTTAAGTTCCGAAAGACTAGCAGTTGTCAGGGTGCTCTTCATGTTGGCTCTGAAAATCCTGAGAGTCATTCTGGCATCGAAATTGCTCCGCAAGGTTTGGGAGGAAGCAAGAATCAGGTGAATGCCACTTTGCACAGCAAGCTTGACAATAAGAAACCTCCTTTCAAGAGGCACCTTTCAGAGTCTTTTGCACTGCCTACATCAGGTATTTGTCTTTATTGTGTCACTGTTGGACTGTTTCTGTCTGTTTTCTTACTGTAATCACAATGTCAGAGAAAGTTACACTGTATTGCAACTTACGATGGGCTTCAATGTCCATCCACTCAGCTGAGTCGATATGAGATGTTCTAACAAGAATTTGGCAGTTTTCTCCAAAATTAAAATTATCCTGACGCATCTCTTCAGTTCCTGTACTAAGGACTTCTGTTTCCCATTTTCATCTGACTTCTCTGAATACTTGACGCTCCCTCTCCATAGTCACTCAGAATCACTAGGATCAAGTACAGGCCGATGGCAGCCCTGAGCATACCATATTCTTAAATTGCTCCTTAAAAATACCGCTGGTTTGATAGGTAGTAAACGTTGCAGTGCGTATCAGTGCTTTAATTTACAGCTCATTTTGAAAAACATTAAAAATTACTTGACCATGATTCATAGAACCCCAGTGGTTTTTAACAGTGGGGCAGGGAAGGAAGGCAGCAGGTGATAAGGAATGCGAATTTCTTTTTATGATTGTACAGCTGGAATCTGGAATCACTTGATGCTTCTAAAACTTCAGCCCGAGCGCTGTTTGCTCTGCGGCTAAAATCGCCATTGAAATATTCTTGTGTTACCGGTCTAAACACAAGCGTTTCCTTTCATCTAGAGGAGGGCGAATTGTCGAGCAGCTGTCTAATACTCCATGCACTGGTGCTACTCGTAGGGAAATGCAGAACCAGTCAAGTGCCAGTCAGTCTCGCTTTCACTTCATCTCCCGGCTTGGTGAAGTTGCCGTCAGTATTAATTGTGATAGAACGTGCCTTTAGAGTGTTCTATATCAACCTCAATTTTCAGGAAGCGCCGTTTCAGAACACCAGCAAAACCCCGAATTCCTGCACACCATCAGCGTTATTTGAACAGTCAGTATTTTACCGGTGTTTCTTTCCCAGCAAAGCAGCAGATAAATGGAAAGTAGCAACTCTGGATGTTAAGGGAGAAGGGAGGGGAGAGATAATTAGTCATTCCGTGGAATGTTCTAGAGAATACAGCAATGAAGAATAGCAGCGTAGGTTTTCTTTACAGCTACACAACAACTGTTCTCATCTTAAATTTCTGGTGAAAGGACATTGCTGTAACAACAAGATGGATGTTAAGTGATCCTGTCAAAAACTGACAGGTAATTTTTCAGGGACACCTTTTTTTTTCAGAAGCAAAGAGACCCTTTGTTTAATTTACCTGGTTTGAAAGACAAGTTATTAAAAACACATTAATTGGAAAAGGGGGTATAAAACTGGTAAAATTCTTGACACGTGCGGGGAGTGTTCCTGTTGGTTCCAGGGAGGTCAGGACTTTATTGTATGGGAATTTATAGTTCTGTAACACAACATATAAAATATTACGCTCAGCTATCATGTTCTTGTCTCCTTTGCCAATTTTTATTGCTACTTTTGACCTTTTTTCAACCTTTCTGGTTTTATTTGTGTGACACCTGTACTGTATCTGACCCCTGTGTCTATACCATCTCCATGCCCATATCTCTGCCTAACTCACTAAATTGTAGAGCCCTTTTCACTGCCCAAGGTTCACTTGAAGGGCAGCCAAGTAAAATTTCCTGGAAGCAAATGTCTGCATCCCCAGATTTTCGTGGGGAGGTAGTAATCAGTAGCACTACAAAGGTCATGCATCTTATCCCCCTTCCTGCCTCGGGGACAGGAGAGATGAGCCATTTTTAACCTGGGTGCCTGGTATGTCAGGATAGTGTGCTCCTGCCATAGATCTGCAGACACTGAAAACAGATAAAATACATATTGAACAAACCAGAAGGCTCCTAATACCTTTGTTTTTATTTACAGTGTCTGTGGTGGAGCAAAAAAATCGAAAATGTTCTGAAGAAGAGATTGAAAGGAAAAAACAAGAAGCTCTTGCACGAAGAAAATCCAGAATGCAGGCGCTCGTTAAAGATGCTTGAATTTGGAGTTTATTTTGTCTGTGGAGTAAGTTTTGGGGAGGGAAATACTGTAATGCTGGCAGACCCTTTTTAAACTGTTCATGGCTACTGGTGGCGAGCCTGTTCTGTTTCTCAGTGTAAAAAAATCTCGAGCCGAACCATAACTAATATTCTGTGGTGTTTAGTTAAAAACTACCAGCTGTAAATGTGTAGTCCCAAACTACCTTCAGCACAAGGATGTGCTGAAATTGTGTGGTCTGAACACCATCAGAGCACACAAGTGTTTGTATGCCCACGTTCAGGTGTCAAAACCAGGCTGTGTTGTGTTCTCTCACTGCAAGTAGGTGGTTACTCACTGCGAGTTAATCGATAGGAAGACTCTCAAGTATGCACAGACTAAGAAATACCAACGTTTCCTCTCAGGTAGAAGAAAGTTTCTAGGTTTTCCTTTAAAGAAAATACAATCTAGAAAACACCCAACATTGGAATTCTAATGGAAATGAACAGGATGTGGAAAGCGTGCTCAGTCTGTCTGCGTTACCTTTGGTAAGGATTGAACAGAGTGAAGGAAGAATTCATACACAGTTTTCATAGGGTGAAAAAGCATCCTGGAAAGGACATTTTCTCCCTTTGGTTTTTAATTCCCTTCCTGAAGAGCTGGAAATACCCTTGCTAACAAAATGGGACCACCGTTTCCTAAACACGCTTTACCAGCCTAACTGAAGGCAGCCTCTGCCGTTCTACCAAGCCACGAGCAACGCATAAAATACGCCAGGTGAAGTCTCGACAGCTATGAATCAGTTTGGCCTCACGGGTTGTACATATTTTTCAAACTAAAGGCTGTTAGAACATAAAAATGCAATGTCATGTCAGCTTAACAGGGTCTGATAGAATTTTTGATGTGATAGATGGGTGCAGAGCTCACACTGCCAAAAGTGCCTGTGGGTAAGCTGCAAGAGCTTTTTCAGCTGAGAAATGCTTGTTTGTAAACATGTGACACTATGGAAAGTGACTGTGAATTCTTGTTGTAAATAAATAACTTTGAAATGTACCAAAGGTTAGAGGGAGCTTTTGGTTTCGGTAGTATGTGCCTTTTTTGTAACTTCTAAAAATGTAAGTATTGTATATTTGTACATTATCATTAAACTTTTTTATGTTTTTTCTAGTCTGTTCTGGAAAATACTGTACTACAGAAACTGGTCAAAGGAAGAGACATGGGAATTCCGCACGGAGCTCACCTGAATGTTCTCTCGTGGTGACCTATCCCAGTTATTCCATGCCTCAATTTTGCACCTACACTGGTGACAAAGTGCTTCCTTGGATCCATTTAAACTAGAAATCCTTGGGGGAGGATCTGGTTCTGCACACAGCTATCTGCAGTAGGCTCTTGAAATACTTTGCTAGTTTTTACTAGTGAATTTTCTTTTGTGTTAACCCCTGCTGTTGGTGCTAGTGAGTCGATGATAAAATCAGATCCCAAAGGCCACGCTGGTGCCTGGTTAAGTGTTACTTACAGGCTGTGGCTGCAGCTCCCTGTCCTTCAGCCGTTGTGCAGTGGATGGTGTGATGAGGGGGATGAGCTGACTGATCTGACTGAAAATTAACCCAGAGAAAAGGATTTCAGCTTTTCAAAGAAAGAACTTCATCATAAGAGTACCCAGAACAGATAACACAACACGGAGCAGCAGGACTCCTCGCTGGGCTGTCAAGCCTCTGCTGGCAGCGATCACACAGTTCGTAAGGCAGCAGATTGGCATGTCCACATGATGGATAAACGTAAACCCCAAATAGTGGCTGTTGTAAAAATTGTATTTATCCTGAGAGTGTAGTTGGATCTGTGTATCTGAGGGACGAGCTTGTCTTTCTTTGTGGTATTCTAGGAACACCTAAAGTATTAGCCAAGAAAGGGACAATGAAGACAGGCTGCTACTAGCGTTTAATATGGGAGTTACAAAACATTCCTCTAGAAATAATTCTGTAAAGAAACCAGAACAATCTTTGGGTTTAAGGATAATTGATATGGTTAATTCTATTTCTGATTTAAGAATATGAGCTAAGTGGAAATGAAGGAGCTGTGGTGGGTGCCAGAGGCTATTTTTTAAGAAGGTTTCATTCCCTAATGTGAAAGAACTAACTTTTAATCAGGTGTCAAATCGGGATAAACAGGAGAGACGTAGCACAAAATACAGGCTGAGCACATTGCGGCTGCCCACGCTCGGCGTATGAAGAGACCCTGCCACTATGCGTCGTTTTTTTGGTCGTCCCCTGGCTATCCCCACGCGCCCGATCACACCATCTCTCAGTGGACAAACTGAACAGTTACTTCTGTTTGTGATGACGCTATTAGAAGCAGAGAAACTCTTGCATTAAAATTAAACCATTCCTATAGCGTTTTTGTTAGGCAAATTTGATAAAAGGGACAAGAAATACGTTAACCCCATCCCGTTTCATTGGTGGAGTCAGTGCAGGCAGACGATTCATCAGGCTTAGAAATAGTTACAAAGAACAACCTCTACAATAACACTCCATGAGGTAGGAATTTTTGTCTTTAAAAATATATATATATTTTCATATTGGTTGGTCAGAAACATCCAAAAGACTTGGAAGAAATCTAGTGAAAAAAAATATATCCAGGGTTGTAGCAGGGCTGGAGCTGGAGCTGGCTTGGTGCCTCCTGACCTGCGGGCCCAGGCTAGGCACGCAGCCCTTCCCAGCAGACCTGCTCCAAGGGCAGGCGGGGAGGCAGGGAGGGCACCGCAGACGTTGGGCACCTGAACTGCCTGCCGGGTGTGCGTGGCTCTGCGTCCGTGGTACCTGTCTACAGCCTGAACTGCCTGCCGGGTGTGCGTGGCTCTGCGTCCGTGGTACCTGTCTACAGCCTGAACTGCCTGCCGGGTGTGCGTGGCTCTGCGTCCCCGGTACCTGTCTACAGCCTGAACTGCCTGCCGGGTGTGCGTGGCTCTGCGTCCGTGGTACCTGTCTACAGCCTGAACTGCCTGCCGGGTGTGCGTGGCTCTGCATCCCTGGTGCCTGTCTACAGCCTGAACTGCCTGCCGGGTGTGGATGGCTCTGCGTCCGTGGTACCTGTCTACAGCCTGAACTGCCTGCCGGGTGTGCGTGGCTCTGCGTCCCTGGTGCCTGTCTACAGCTGTTTCAGGGACGCAGTGCTGGGCCGCAGGCAGCCAACAGCTTCAGAGAGCAGGGAAGTGCGATGGGCTCCCTGCTTTGTTTCCACCGCTCTCCTCACCTCTGCGGAAGGAGGTGGAGCCACCGCCTCATGACCCCGCAGTTTTTACAGGCTATGCTCAGCGTCCCTCCTGGTTCCTGGTAAGCTCCTGCTGACCCACTGATACCTCATGTGCTCCCATCCACCATGGAGTCTTTTGTCCAACCGCTTGCGGTAGACAACAGGTCTTCATTAGGAAGGTATCTACATCATTTTAATTAATTAATACACGTGTACATATAAGAAGTTTGGTATCTCAATAGCTGACATTTCACTATGAAGCCACATTTTCCTCCAGGCAAAAAAGGCCTATACGAATAGGAACAACAATCTTAAATACATCCTAAATTAAATTATGACTGCCATGTTTCATTATAAATTAATTTATGACTGTTTGCTTAAGCACTCATCTTCATTTCATTCGGAGCATGGAAATTTTTTACATGAGCAGAGCAATCAGGGAGCTTAAGTTTAAACGTAAATGGCATTGCTATGTGTCCCCATACTGAAGCGTAATTTTTATTCCCCAGATATTGATGCATTTCACGATGAGTGATGTTATGCGCTAAAATCCAAGGATTATCTTTTTCAAGTAAAACCTGTGGTGGATTGTCTTTCTTTTAGGAAAAGCAGCTGTGATCAGGTGAAGGGTCTGTCCATCATTCTTACCTTTACCTGTGTCTAAAATTATGGGTTGTGGAATATACATACGTACATTCGCACCCACCCAAGCCATGCTGGTGAGGGATCCCGTTTAAAGCATTTGAGGAATTTAGGAATATGGGGGTTTATTATGTTAGCTGTCCCAGATTTTGAGAGAGGCCAGAATCCAGCAGCCCTTCACATTTTGGCCTGTGAGGCACAATTAATCTCAGGGCTGCAGTTCAGGAACAGCAATGTAATCTTAGACTACGTTACCACTTACTACATCTAGACCTTTGTACCCAGAGGAGTAACAGAGATGAATTCATTGATTGTATCTTTTTAAGCCTAAAAGGAGCTACAATTTGTCAGGAAAGAATAGCTGGAAGCAACAGATAGTGACCTAAATAGTAGAAATCCAAAGATCAAATAGAAGAAAATGAACACAAGTGCCCCGTTGTTTGCGAGCCGCGCTGTCTGCAGCACACTCACTCCAGCACACAAACACAGCGGTGTGCGTGGACGGGGCCGCGGCAGATACAGTCTGTGGAGCTAGCAGTGACAGCCTGGGTAAGGAGCATCAGAGGTGCAGCCAGGCAGGTTCAGGGAGCCGCGCTGGAGATCAGAACTGCAGCGTGTGTCCCAGCGCCAGGGACGGCCGTACTGCTGGTTTGGGCAGACGAGTCAGAAAAGTCCTGCCTCGTAACACACGTGAGGATGTCTAGTGCACTCTTCTTGTGGAACTCAAGATCCATTTCTGTGGGTACTGGCTGGGTGTAACAACGTCACTCTGGTAGGATTCTACCCTTGCTGCAGTTTTCTTAAAACACGGGAGTAATGGAGTGACTCAGGCAAACAGAGCCGAGCCCCTTCATGTCATTGTTGTAAGTAGTTCTTCTAGTACGTAAATCTAGTAAACCAGCATCGCACTGATCAGAAATTGTTATTGTTTATGCACATTTCCCAAGTTTTTTTGGGGAAAAGGTTGCATTTACGCATCCTTCTGAAAGCCGCAGTTAACAGCTTTCACCTCACACAATGCAGTTAACGGAGGTGAGGACTACAGGATTTATGGATTTCCTTTTTAATGAGGTTGTCTGCTCTGTGCAGCTTGTCCTCACTAAAGGAAAAGCTGGATTCAGGTTTTAACCCTGGAAAATTAGGACCCAAATAGCCAGGGGAATGAAGCTTTGCATGCGCCGCCACACTCTGTGAACAGAAGATGTCCAAGTAAAACCTTATACCCTAACTGAGCACAGCAGTCTGGGGGTTGGCTGTTTTGTTTTATTTTATTCTATTTTATTTTGGCTGGGCAGGGTGGGATTTCTTCTATGCCTAAAGCTGAGGATACGTGTTGTGCAGAATCACGGCTGTAGGGCCAAGTGTCTCAGGCACTAACTAAGCACTTGGGGAAGTTGCTCACGAGGAGTCACTGGATTCATGGTGGTATGAAAAAGAGCTTGATGAATAGTTGGTGTTGAACACCCTACCGGCTACTCCACTGCACCCTTTGGTGGTAGGAGACCTGCAAAAGCTTAACCTCAATGGCCAAAAAAAATGGACACAATGGGAGAAAGAAAAATGTGCTCTCCAAGGCTTGTGTAACAGTTCGGAGACGTTTCGGTAGATGAAGTGTTCATGCTTCCTTCACCAGTAATGACCAGTAATGCAAAGGACTGGAGTTTGTCAAAATTAGCTCTCACGTTCTACAGCAAAAACCTGAAATACATGCTTAGAAATATCACAGCTGTGAATTCCTCTCTTCCTGGTTGCTTTTTATAGGCTACACCGTACCTGGATGGCACCAGATGTTTTTGTAAACTCTAACGCTGTAAATGAAGACAACATTAACCCTAATAACTATTTAGTTATTGAACTTGAATAGGTGTGAGCGATGACTGAATCAAACTGCCTTTTACAGAACGACTGTGTTTGCTGCATCGCTTGCTCAGTTTTCAGCATGCTGAAACGTGACTTCACTTCAGCACGAGCCGCTCACCACAGAAGTGGCAGTCAGCCAGCAGCGACCTCAATTTCCAACATACACTGTCAGAAGTCCCCACAAGACTTTGTTTTAATGCCAGATTTGCAACCCGTAGTAAGAAAGGAGAGAAAGCTATGCTCGTTTATGGGCTGGGGCAAAGCCTCCCCGACTCCTCATCTCCAGTTTTCTCCCAGGCCACCGGGCTGTCCTAGGCCCTTTACAGAAGGCTGCCATCCAAATCTCGTACAGGCTTTTCTGGGACTCCTCGGGGCTTTTTTCCTCTCCATCCCTTGGTAACTGTAACCCGTCAGTGTCTGACGGGGTCGTAACGCGTGCTCTGTGGATCTAACAAGGCTTCCACAACACCCAGACTGCTGCTCCTTTACCAGAGACTGGAGCTGTATGCGAAGTTTCCACTTCACATTCACTTGTAGTTAGATCTTTAACTCAGATACTTTCTAAGGCGTAAACCACCGCTGCTGACAGTTCCAGATCCCAGGTTTGATGTGCTGAAGCTGTACAATCTGTGATCTGTGGGTGGGGGGGGGGGGGCATTGGGGCG
>NW_010416744.1:124540-149395 GCF_000710305.1 Buceros rhinoceros silvestris | reverse complement strand
GGGGGGGGGGGGGGGGGATACTTGGAGACTGCTTCTAAAGAATGTGTGCAGGGCAGGTGAGAACAGCAAGTTCATATGTGCTGTACCGCAATCTATGGATGTGAAATCACTGAGGAAAAATGTCTAGAGATCAAAAAAGTTTGCTTACACTGCATTAGAGTGTCAAATCTTGACAATACAACACATTAAAAAGAGCTGCCCCAGTGACAGCTTTCTAGCAGATAACGCAGAGATATGAAGAGAAGTTGGAGGACGGCCTGCAGAAAGAGCTCTGGAGGTGAATGGAAAGAAATGTGAAGATGGTTTAAGATAACGTCAATCAGTGTAGAGTAGATACAGACAGACCCTTTTTCATTTCCTTAAGAAAGTTTGAGGCACCAGCAGAACTACATAAACCACCTGTTAGTTATAAAAATGTCAAGCAAGTGCACGTTTGGAAACCGGAGAGATGCAAACGTTCATGAAAGGGCAAGGGAGGTTCTGGGGAGACATCAGGTATGTTTGTTATCTCACCAACTTGCCTGTCTGTGTTCCAGAAAAAACACAAGTACTTTAGTGAGCACTGAGAGTAATCAAGCCTGATTTCCTACAGACTAATTAATTAATGGAGTTTCTAAAAGATGCAAGTTCCCACCGAAGCTTTTTTCAGTTGAGTCGCACAGCCCGCAAATGGAGCGTGGACTCTCGAGGCACTCAGAAGAATGGTTACTCACCTGAGCTCTTCTGCAGATACAGGGCTTTGAGACTTTCTCCTCCATGGCCCCACTCAGATTCACCAAACCGGTGAAAAACGCCTTCCCACCCAGGGTGGTTTGAGCACGTATGAGGAAAGATTATTTCCACCCTCCAAATCTGCCTGGTTTCTGTTATTCACAGAGAGTCTTGCAGTTCACTAATTAGTAAGTGATTTGATCATATTTCTGACCCAGGAATGAGGGAAGATGGGCCTGGGGCCTGGGACTTTGATTCTTAACGAGCTTTGTGTGGAACCCTGTGCTCTTCTCCACGCTGTTGTTGGTCACCTACCTCACCTGCCGGTAATAGCCGAAACCTCCGGTCCTGCCCTGTTATATATAGAGGTATGAATATTTTAATTAATTTTCTATACAGGAATATTTATCAGCTAAACCCAAGAAGTAAATCTATTTTAAGATGAAGCTAGCTTCAATATTTACTGCAACTTAATGACAACTTTAGACAAGAATTTAATTACCCCGAGTCAGCATACCATATATATTGTAGGGATGTATCACAGGACTTACTTTAACGTGTAATTTAGAGAACAACTTTTAGACTGCTCCTCAGTATGAACTTAAATCAAAACATTTCCACTGATGGAGCACATTCTTTCAAGCTGATTACAAAAGTAGCCACAGTACTAATGGAGGCTCACTGTAATTTGATGTGTTATGGTATAAAGGACTTGCAAGAACACTCTTGGGAAGTTGTACTGTAATTTAATATCTTTAAAGCTAAAAGCTGCTAGGGAAATATTTTTTCATGGGGACCTACTTTTTCCCCTTAGAGCTACCTAGACACACATCTTGCTGCGGGACAGTTTTGTATCCTTTGCCATTCACACACCGTGTCCAGGAACTACGCTGAAATGCCGTGCTGTGCTTTGTAGAACCACTGAGGAGGGGGCGGCAGAGGAGGACTCGGAAGACCGCGCTTCCCCTTCCCCCCTCGGCTTTGTGCATGCAGATCTCAAGGAGGTTTACAAAGGCCAGCAACGGTTTCCATGTTCACCATTCCTCTGCCTTCGTCCTGGCATCACCCATGGTGTTGTGTGGAGAGGGAGGTGTTCTGAAATGCCTGTCTTTCAGGGCCTTGCCATGAAAATGCCACACCACCTCTGCGGCACGGCTGCATCCCGCCACAGGGAGATGGGAACCGCCTCTGAATACACAGAAACTAGCTGTGCTGAACAGCACATTCTTACTTACATTGACCTCCTTTTACTGCAGTGAGTAAGAGCTGTAGACCTTGTCTATATGAGGCTGGTGTTCAACTGTTTAACAATTTTATTTCAATAAAAGAGTGGCCAACACCGTGCCCTGACTGAACAACTTCTAGAAGAAAAGTGGGTAAGTCAGCCCAACACTCCTGGGTAGATGAGGGGCGGCTTTATCCCAGGATGTAACTGCTTAAAGATGCAGGCGTGATTGAAATGGGCTATGCCAAAACCCAACAGGACCTTTTCACTACTTTACTTCACTTGGCAACTTCTTAGTGGACAGTTTTTGCAGATCTTCATTTAGGTAAAACCTGCTACACTGAGGATCGCTGTGGCACCATTTCATTGTGAGGTTATACCGGGCATATGCTCAAGAATGTTTCTACCTTATACACAGGCGTGCTATCTCCTCACTGCTCCAACGGCATCTAAAGGAAGATTTACACCCACTCGATGCCCCAACAGCTCCACAGGAACTCAAACCAGCCGTAAGTAAATAAGGCCCATAACCAAAACCGCTGAGCAGCACCTCAGCTGGTGTAAATCGTCACCACTCCTGCGTGGAGCTGGGGACACTTTACACAACCGGAGGATTCGTTCCTCCTAACACACAGACAGTCGACCTTCAACACATGGAGGAACAGTGGGAACACGCAAACTTTCTTTTGAGCTCAGTGGGAACAGTGACTTCTCAGCCCAGTCCCACAGGTGTGCCTCACCTTTTACTGGTCCAGCTGGGTACTTGCAGTGGTCGGCTGGGTGACACAGAGATGCCTTTTTAAGTCCCTTCCTAAGGCATATTCTAAATGGGGCTGGAAAACGTCACTTGCAGCTGGAATTGCACTGGGTAAGGCACAGAGATTTCCGTGCTCTTCAACAAAGACTGGGGGATTTTTGGTTACTATAAAGGCTGTGGCATGTGGATACATGAAAGCTCTAGCTCCGGATCCTTCCATTCATTTTTCTGTAGCTCTCACCCCTTAAATCCCAGACAAGACCATCACTAGCAGAGAAGGAGAGTGACTGGCAGAGAAGGGCAAGTGCATTGAGGGTTCTCACACAGATTCCTCTGAGGCAATGGGGAGGCGCAAGAGAACAAAGGAGCTGTCAGTGAGGGTGCTTCTCCAAAGCAAATGAGGAATAAGAAAAAGGGAGATCAGGAAAGAGAAGGGCAAAGAGTGTCCTCAGATGGAGCCAAGTGCAGGAGCTGGAGAAGCCTGTCTATTAAAAATCAGACAGAGAAACTCCTTAGAAGTGGGAACAAACAGCAACTTCCGAGAATGTGGAGAAAAGAGGAAAAGAGCAAATCAGTGAGTTGTTAAAAAGAATCACAGGAATTTCATTTTTTCAAGACAAAGTAGCAAGAGCATGCCTGAAGACAGAGGGTCTAGAAAACAGAGTGGTTAAAAATACACAAGAACGGAGTAAGAATTGAGAGAGAACAGAAGGCAGAGAACTCGCACTGGGCCTGGAAAGACGTTATGATCCAAGTGGAAAGAGAAGGAAGGGAGCTGGGGAGGACAATACAAGAGGAAGCTGGAGGTCTTTTCTGGGCTCATTCACTCTGACCTTGAAGAAGAGGACTAGATCCTGGGAGGGCAGGATGAAGGTTAACAGAAAAACACTTTTTTTTTTCAGTCATGAGTAAACACAGAGGGTTTGAAGCTCCCAGCCCAGTATGAACATCTGGATGAGAGGCAGCTCAGTCCCTGGAAGAAGTCCTGACCCTGTTAAAGTCAATGACAAAACTCCTGTTGCCCTCAAGAGAGCCAAAATTTCACCTCGTGTCTATGGCCATTCCACTGAGACTTCCAACATGAATGTCAATTAGTGCTGTTTCCAAAGGTGACATTTGTGACACCGATACGTGCTCCACTGGGAGATGAGCTAAGATTATCAAATGGAGCTTGCGTAGACCAGTAAAGGTAAGTGTGACATTCCCTGTCCTGACAACCGACGGAGTCCAACAGAGGCACACACAGAAACAGCTGAGATTTTGAACACTTCCAAAGCACACTAGAAGTGGCATCATTATTGATTCAAAGGGAAATAAATAAATAAAAGGGATTAGTAACTCAGCCTGTGTGTGGCAGGCCTAAATGAATCAATTAGTATGTTAAAAGACGTGCATAAAATAACATTTAATTAAAAAAAAGGGGGGGGAGCAGGAGGAAAAAAACACTTTAAAGGGTAAATTGTCTCCTGCTTTAAATTGAATGACCCGAGGACAGTGGATTACTGCTCAGAGGCTTTCAGATGCTAGGCTTACACGACAGCCACCGTTAGCACATTCAGAGTTCAACAGTAATTGGAATATTAAACAGAACATTGTCTTTTTGATTTTGTAAAATATGCATCTGAGTAATTTACTTAAGACTGGCTTGATCTGAGCACTCAAAACAGTTACTTTTTTTAAAAAAAAATTTGCATATTGATGTCCTACATGCCTAGATCAAAGCCCATGCCGTCACTGTTCAATTTAATACACACTATCAATCCCATCTCCTGATAAGAGTAATTGCCTCCCATTTTATTGGCCTCTGCAATACACCAGTTTCACCAGTAGCTCTGCAGTGAGATGGACCCGTGGTTTCCAACACTACCGTCCCTTCGGTGAGTGTAAACCTAATCCAGCGCAGACGGTCTCGCTGCTGTGTTTTGCCCGGGTTTGACGTAGATCAGAATCTCTCCTAACGGGACTGACTCCAATTCTCCGCTCCGCTCTGTCATTTCCATATAAACATTTAATCTGTGCTGCTTGGGCCAGTGTAATAACGGCTTAAAGGAGAAAGGGAAAACCCCAGCAATAGAGCAGCCACAATAACACACGCTGGGGCGCAGGTAACCACAGCTCAGCCCCGAGAGATTCCTGCTCCAAGGCCAAGCTGTACGTCACTCTAAGCCAGGTTCTGAATACATATCTGATCCTATCAGGGAGTCACCACATCGCTTATCACACGCGCAGGTACCGGCGCAGAGGTGGGCGCCGAGCAGATGTGTGTGCTCAGAGGAGACCAAAGCTGGCACAGCACAGGCGCTGCAAATCCAGCCTGAAAGGGCCCTGGCAGCTCTGCGTGTGGAAGCCTGCACATTACCTGCTCACGTTGTACCTTGCCCTAGGAAACGCAATCTTTTCGTGTTATACGTGCCAGATTCATCAGCAGCTTTCAAACAGAGAAAGAAAGACATAGATCGCATTTTAACTGTTCCCATTACGTACGATAAACGCAAAATTAGAATGAGGACCACCACATAAACTTGCTGCTCTTCTGCCACTGTGTGGAGTAAGGCTTGCTCAACACCTCAGCACCTTTACAGCGTGCGCCTGTGGCTGAAACAGCAGGAGCCATCAGGCTTCCTCCACCTGCACCACTCTGCCTAGAGCGGCTCTGCCACCGCGCAGCGTGCCGCTCCCCCCAGCTTCAACTGCAGCCTGCCGCAAAGAGCACCGGTAGAACACGACTGGTCGGTTTGATACCGCACCAGTGCCAAAGTCAAAGGGCACCATCCCAGCGCACTGACCGGGAGCAACCCAATGCCTGACGTCAGGCTCTGAACCACCAGACCAGAAGAAAGCTGAGAAACTTAATCGTTTTTCATCCTAAAGCTATGGACTAGACGGGTTCTTCTTACGGAGACACCGATGTGTCCGGTCCAGAAGAGGGGCGGAGGGGGGGTGCTACGTGTCTATGTGTCAAGTGAGGAGGAGATAGGTTTAATTAATCTTAAATGCCTTTGCAATTCAAGAATTGTAGCCCTGGATCAGTTCCTGTACTAACACGATTAGCAAATATTGACTTTTGAGTACAATAATAATGTGTCATCTGAAACCCTTGATAAGTAACTTAAGTACTTCCTTAGCCTGCATCTTATTAAATTAGATGAGGTACACAAAGCCACTGAAATGAGAAATCAGACCTAAAGATTTTAGCATTGATTAAGGAAAGTCAAAAGTTACAATAAAGATGAAACTCCGTGGCCCATATTGCGATCTCCATCCCTGTGAGTACGGGTCGCCTCGCTCTGGGACTTAGGCTGAGTCTAGTGAGCTCACCAACGTTTCTTGCAGTATTTACTAACATGGCTGTGTTTTCTTTGGAGTTCTGTGGCGCGGGGTGAAGTCACTTTTTTCCCTTTTTGCAATACCTTCATTCTCATCCTTGTAACGGGGTAGACACTGGCTGTTTGTGACTCTCTGACATGCCATCCATCATTTGATTAATGTTCGACGACCACGTAATGTCAGTTTTATGGAAGGTTAACTGGCACAGGTTTGGAGCTTTTGAAGTTAACACAAGGGAGAAAAGGCAAAGCGTCACACTTGTGTGCCCGTGAATACAGTCAGCACCACACGCTCCAGTCTGTTCATAAGGTTCAGTTTAAAAATGTGTACAGCAACTCAACCAAGAAAGGAGTTAAAAGACGTGATACTCCTCGGATGCCACCTGACAAATCGGACTTTATTGATTAGTTTTCAAAGGCAGTGCAGTGAGAGCACTGCACGTACAACAGACCTCGGAATGAAGGAGGGGGGGAGAGAAAAGCTCCAAATGTCATCAAAGCAAATGGTCTGTGAATGTTGCTTCAAAGCTAGTCATTAGTTGCCAGGGTATTTTGCCACAAAGCTTGTAAAGAGGTTTTCCTGCAGGGGAAGGTATGACAAAATGCACTCCTTGGCAAGATGACTTCTGCTTAAATAGCAGGACACATTAATTCTTGCTTGATACATAAAATTAATTAGAGGATTAACATCCTTTATGAAATTTTGCCAGAGATTTTTTTCCTTTTTACCAGGAATAGACCCCAGGCCTTTTCTGTACTCTAATGAAATTGCAAATTGACTTGTGTTCAAATGATGCTTGACTAAAATGAATAATTAAAGATGTATTGCTAACAATGAGATGGGTCAGCTGATCTTTTCAAGGATTAATTAGCTTCAAGAACCATCTTTCTTGTGTAACGCAGCAAAGGCCAATGCCAGCACACCGCGCAGTGGCTCCCCTTGAAGTCAACGGACCCCTCCTACTCCCAGGTATCCAAGGTTTTATTCCAGGCTCAATCTGTTTAGAGTGGGGTTTCCTCTAAGCTGCGCCTGAAGGGGTTGAGCTGTTAAGTCTATCTACAATTCAGTGAGCTCAGTTCCTCTCTTTATGAGGGTCTGATCCAAACCCAAGCTGAACTGGCTGGAGTCTCCTGTTTGTCTTCATTAGGCTTTGCACCAAGGCCAGGGAAGTGCTTTACTGTAGAACCCAAATACCTCTAGAGAGATGAACAATGTAACAGCAGTGTAGGATCTCCGTGACCGCGAAAGGAATCAGGGTTAAACGTTCCACAGGCCAACAACTGGAAAAATGGAGAAAAGCTAAGACCAAAGGGAATAAGGAGGCCTCTGTGTGCGTGTGCGTGCTTGTCCATGGAACATGCTGGGCTGTGCTACTCTCCAACATGAACACGGAGGTTTCGGGATCCAGGAAAAATGACTCAACATAAATTTTACAGAAGCAGGTCAGGAATCTAATTCACAGATTTTTCAAAAATTTAAAGTCTTTAATTTCCAAAAGCACCTACGCACAGTTGCTTAGTTTTCACTTTCAGAGGTGCCTTGAAACATCCCACTGAACGTCTGTCCCTTTCTTTACGTGCCTTGAAAACCAGCTGCAAGTCCTCAAAAGTCCACTGCAAGTCTGTCTTCAACAGTGACTTGCACACTGTGGCATGTAGCTCTGGCTGAACGCCCCGTGGAGCAACACGCGGAGGTGAAGAGCAAGAAGCTGGAAAAACTGCCCTGCTAGTGCGATCCTGCCCCTTTCGGTATTTGACTTGGTTCATTCGGGGCTGACGGGGCTGTATCAGCCCAGCGCTGCCCTACGCTGTGCAGAAATTTTCTCAGGTCCTCTGAAAACTTGACCTTCAGCTCCACGTAAGGTGAGATTTAAGGAGGCATAAAGGTGCGAAGGGAGCTGGCAGTCAGAGCGGACGACCCAACTGATAACGTGCTGCTGAAAATCTCTTTCACTGATCTTTCACTCTTAAAATATGAAATGTCTGAGTTACTTCCCTGCTATGTCAAATAAGCATGTTTCGCTTTTTAAATTCCTTAATCACCTCGCGTGTTTGTAAAAGGTCCCTTTCGGCAGGGAGAGTTTTAAAAAAGGAAACCTAACATTCAATTCCAGTGTTTTCTCAAAACACAATTCCTACTTCTCAAAGCGCTTATTGCTACTGGCGTGTTTCTGAGACCCCGTCTGCAATGGATATTTCAGATGTGCTATGATGTTTCTAATTTGGGTGATGAAAGGTTAAAAGATACGCCTGTATGAACTTACCCAGGGGCTCCTGTGAACGAACATCGTATCTTATTGAGTATGATCACTCTGTCATTTGCTTTGGCTACAGCAGAGCTTTCAGATGCAGCAGGAGTAAGTCAGGATCCCCAGAGCCTGCTGCAGAGTTCGAAGGGGGGCAAAAAGATGTAGTTTCCTTGCCTAAGACTCGCTAGCCATGCGTAAAGAGACAATGCTCTGGAAAATGTTGTTTTTCTTTGGCTGCCCTTTAGCCAGATCTTCTCACTGCTGGCATTGTGCAGAGTCAGCTTGAAAGGTGTATTCAGCATTGAGGGATTTGGTAAATACTGCTTTACCGTGCTTCCCACTCCCTACAGGGCATTCTGAAGAGATGAATAATAAGTGTGAACAGGAAGAGCAAGTTTCCAGTCCTGTCAAATTAATTAGAGCAGTGTAGAATGAAGAGAGGTTTGCCGTTAGGTAGGTTGAAAACAGGCAAAGGGAATCACTCGGGCATATACAAAAATGTTACCCCACTTCTATTATTATTGTTTTCTTTTGAATCAGGTATCCAATGTAGCTACATTTTGTTATCGCCACAAAACCTCTCTCAAATACTGGGCATGTAAGTAAAATACGCTGGATATGCAGAGCTATCCTCCTGCTGTGGCAAAAGCAAAGCGTGCCAAGTGATGACGTTGCCCTTAGAGCTGCCGTTCAAGAAGTGTTTCCTTACAGTTTTAAGGGAATTAGCGACACCCAAGCTCAGTGTCATTTAATTCCGTAAAGACGTTTCAGAGCTTGACTCAGCTCCCAGCTGTAAAACCGTCCCTCCCATTCGCCAGCTGCCTGCTTCATCATTTTCTGAGACTTGCCTTTTTCCTTGCAGCAGCCCCAAAAGCCATTCTTGGTGTCACACTTGGGCTCCGGTTTGTGCCTTCTCCCAAGTCTCTTCAGACAGCCATCAACATAGGAGGTAAAAAAGGGTCTGATCCAAATCCCGCTTGGGTGCGTGGAAAAGAGTCCTGCTGAGTGAAGTGAGGGCTGGACAGACTCAGGGGACCCTCTTTTTTCATTCCTTGCGCAGACGAGAGTGGTCTCAACTGTGCCTTTCCAAGCTCTGCTGTGAAACGACTCAAAATCTGAGGCTACTGCTCCTCCTGAAAGCTGCTCCCCAGACTAAACAGATCATCTGATAAGGAAATTATCCCCCCTTTATCACAACCCACCCGCTTTACTTCACTACCCTAGAACGCTTCAATTTTTATTCTCCCTCAGTTGTGTTTTCCCATTCCAGGTGATAATTGAGCACGTAACGTACTGCTTCTGCACTTCGGACTCGTGCGTACTGAGGTGCTTGCACAGTTCCTGCTAACCAGCCCCTTCCGAGTTGGAGCATTTTATGACTTTTCCATGACTTCACTCCAACCCCTCTCTCACTTGCCTGCACATGGTGTCTAGGGACGGGTGCTGCTGTGCCACAGACTACTAGAGCAGTTGTCCCCACGGACAAGGATATTTGGGTGGGATTCGTTTGACCCTTGCATTAGCTGCCTAGACTCTGTTTCAGCTGGTAAGGGGAGGGTGGGTGGGCAGGGGAAGACAGTTGCAGGGCCTATTTTAGGTTGTCCAAAAGCAGAGGTTTAGAACAGGTCAGACTGTGTCCTCAAGTGTCTGTTTCTCCACTGGGAGACTCCTGGGGGAGTCCAGAAGGCCTGGTGTGGCCATGACGCTATCCCCCACAGACACCTCCCACCACACGATGTGATTCCAGCCCTTGCAAATGTGCAAATGGAAATGCTGTTCCAAGTGGCTCTGAAAGGGAACAAATGCCACGTGTGACAAAATAAAGCTGTTCTGAAAAACTTCTTCCGCTAACTTCTTATCCAGGGAGGCCGACAGAAACGAAGCTTTTTTATAACTTTGGAAGCTCCCGCTTTGACGGTTTTAGAATGGAAACTTGTGGTTGTTGCTGCTGCTTGGGTTGGACAGTGTCACAACAAAGATGCACCAGACTTCTAAAATGAATTAACAAAAAGTTATGCTGAAACATGAATGAGATGTTTCAGCGTTCTCTGCATCCCATTTTCAGTTTAGCCTTAGGTTTCTTTTTCTCATTTTGGATCACAGAGAATTTCAAACTTGTTACGCTCAGCGTGCTTCAGAACAAAATCACTCCTCAAATGTGGGATTTGCAGCTCAGCTGAGGTAAGAGAGTCAGCTCCTGCTCCGTTTGGTTCTCCACGAACAGGCTTCCTCAGCCCGTGACTCTGCTGCCGTCTTTCACAGCACACGGGAATACTCACTTCCCGTTTTGCTCCACTTGTCCTCCTTTCCTGAAGCAGCAGTTGAGATGTCGCTGTTGGCCTCTGATGAGCACAACTTGTTCTCCAGCTCTTCCTGTACCGTACTTGATCGGGAGGGGTGGGGAAGAACAGAGAAGGTCAGGGAGAAAATTTCATCCTTACGCTTTTCGGTCCAAAATTCATCTGAGGTGAATCAGCGCTGCTCAGCTGACCATCGCTTCGTGCCTCTGAAGAGTTCCGCCCTTCCCATGGCGTGTGCCTGTGCCACGTAAAGCCACGAAGGAGGCACCCACTGAATGCTCTCTCCTTTGTAGGGTGGTTGCAGTGGCATGGGAGTCACAAATGTCAGCTCATTGAAAGAAAACACAATGGAGAGAGCTTCAAAAACCATGACATTCCTGCAAGCAGGCTGTTACTGCTGATTTTTTTTCAGCTCCCGAACTCCAGTTTGCTGGCAGCTGCTTTAGAGCAGCCAAGGAACTCCTGCTCTGGGATCTACTGAGGGAAGATGCTCCACAAAGGGCAGAGTTTTGGCACTGGGGACAATAAGAGGTCTGGGGCTGGAGACTCAGAGGCAGACACTCCCTTCTTTTTTTGAGAGAATTTCAAAATGCTTTGGTTTGCCTTCCAAACTGGAAAAACCCAGACATTTTACAATTGCAAAACGCGCCATAAAACTGAAGGATCCTTCTCCCAACAGCTCCATCTGAACCAGATGGCAGTTTCTTCAATGCAGCGACCACTTAATTAAAAATACGCGGTACCAAATTAATACTGTTCCAACAGGTACCGGAAGACAAGTGAAGATTGTCCAACCTTCTCCAGGTGTTTAAGACAACTGTCTATTACTGTTGAAGGTGTCTGGCAGCTGGTAAGTCATTTAAACTCTGCTTGTTGGCTCCCAAATAGAAGAAATAAATGAACACAAAAGAGCAAGATTTCAATTAAAGTTCATCATGTAAAACAGGCTCATGCCTTCCCTGACCACAGAGATTAGCTTTTGTGTCTGGAATTGCATTCCATAAACCTCCCTCGACATGGAACATCTGCTCCGTTCAGGACTATTGTTTTACACCCATAAATAAAACATAAAATTACATTTTTGTCACTCTTCAGGCCAGATCTTCAGCTGGCATAAATCAATGGCAAGCAGTCAAGCTCAGCAGAGCTCCGCTGACTTACAGCAAACGAGGATCTGGCCCTTGGTGCTTTGGTGCTGAAGAAAATAATGGGTCTGGGCAGAGCGAGTGGGACATTGTTTACCAGAGAATGTGTGTGAAACTACGTGGAGCAAGTAACCATAAAAGCATGATTGATCTCTCCAGCATATTTTAACACTGGTTTTTTTTCTGAGTTTTCTGAAACCTTTCAGGTAGTGCAGTCTTCTCAGATATCATTTTATGTTTGAAAAGGTTTCTAATTCATAATGAAAAGTTGCGCGTCGCTCCAATGAAGCTCTAGCTTCAATTACTCGCTGTGCAAACGGTTGGCCTGCGTTCTGACCAATGTTTATGGCGCTTGGCAATTTTTCAGTAGCTACTTTACCCTGATATGATTAATTTCTTGCATAATATGAGGTTTTGCATATGTGGAGCTGAAATAATCCTACTAGGCAGAAGAGAAATAAAAGAGCTTGTGTTTCAGCTTTGAAAACATCTGAAACATAACATCACAATTTGAAGCGTGCCAATGATAATACAAGTTAGCCATGGATGAAGACAACCACAAGAGACATGAAGTTCCTGATGGGATTCAGCAGCATGAAAGTCATTCCTTGGCTAGTAAGGTCAGCGCACTAGATCATAGCTGGGCAGCCCAGAAGCAGGGGAGCAGGAGATGAGCCTGCACCTCTTCGAACATGCTTGCAGCAGCAGAGGCAAGAAAGGCGACTGATATAGAAAGATCGTCTGCTGAACGCCGAACCCGTCCCTACCTGTCAGCCCCCCTCTGCACAGAAGTGTTAATGTGTATTAACGACCCTAAGTAAATGGAGGTAAAGTCTGAATAAACGGATCTTAATTTAAAAATACGCTTGGCTTTAAGCATCCGAGAAATCTTGCTGGTGACATGCTGGAAGGCGGAGGTTGTGCTTTAGCTTCTTCAGCTGGATCAGGCATTAAAGCTAGTGACTAGGTAGTGACATTTGGATCTACACAGCCCCAAATGGACAAATATTGCTCTTTTGAAAGGATTCAAGGAGAAATGAGGAACCCAATCCCTATTGCCTTCTAAAGCAGAAAGACATTTCTCTGCGACCTGGCACCCAGTGCTCCTTCAGCTCTATAAAATGAGCAGTACGGAGTACCATCACCCCAGGTGTCTGTCTGCTTCCGGCGCAGCCACAGATACATCTGCTCTGACTCATCATTCAGTGTCTCAGGGCAAGCACATCCTCTGCAGTGATTTAAGCACAAATATGGTGCTGTAAACTCAAGAGGCTCTCAGGTGGGCACATGATCCCGCGTGCTGATTCAAGTTATCTTCAGCAGAAGCTGCAAAGCAGATCGCTGGGGGTGGTAACCTCTTAAACCACCTTTGAATGAAGCCCTTACGTGCCTTCAAAATCCCAACCACCATATTTTTACTTAATGCCATTACACACATGTTGCCTGAGTAGAAATCAGGACTACACTGCAAATTCCAGTGCAGCGAAGAGGTACTCAGAGTAGCTATAAATGAGCTAGCCATAAATGAGCCTGCTTTCTGGCAGGGAAAATTAGCCCATGTGGAGCTCACGCTGCCAAAAAGCAGGGCAGATTAGTCCTCTTGGTGTTCTCTGCTGTCTCATCTTGACTGAGTCCAGTATCCACCACGGTTCGTTTACAGCTAGCTTGGGCATTCTGACATTGTCATGTGGACAGACTCGAAGCAAAAGCACAGGAACTGAAGCCTAAGGGCACTTAGTTACCTTCTGCCTTTGCCTTTTAGCTCAGTGCCGAGAGGCCGAGTCGGAGGCGTAAATAAAGAGGTGATATATGTGGGATTAGCTGACCTGCCCCGGGTAACTTAGACAGTTTGGTCCCTCAAGTTCTAAAGAGACTGAACCAGCAATATTTCCTAGGCTCTAACATTTCTTCTTTTATATCTAAAGACTATATTTTCGTGGATCTCAAACACTCTGAATGGTTTCAAGTGAAAGAAAAAGCATTGAAAAGATTAAGAAATATGTTAGAAAATTACCTGAATTAGCTGGATTCAGATCAGGTTCTGGGTATCTGAAGCAGTATCTATCCCTGAAATCTGAAGTGATGTGGAACTTCACGTGGCACCTACATGGACAAATGAAACGGAAAATTAAGCAAAGATCAATCTATTCTTAAACCGTTCCGATACACGGATAGGCAGGAAACTGCCCAGCACAGACGGACTCGCGCTGCCCGGGAAGTGCTTACAGCGGGATGGCTGAGCTCAGGTCGGTGCAGGAAAACGAGCTATGCGAAGCAAAGCTGCTCCGGTGGATCTGCATTAGCACTTTCACCAGCACAGCTCCCCAGCAAACAACCACCTGCGATTCAAGGCACACACGCCTCTAACACCAGCTCCAAACACACGATGTCAACAGAGCTCTACAGGCTGGAGGAACTTCACCCTACAGCGCGAGATGTTACAGCCAGCTAGTATGACACGTGAAAACAAAATTGCTGGTTGACTTCTGTGATCTTCCTCAGCACCACGAAGAGTGAAGAGGACAACTCTAAACTGTCCCTGTGCTCTCCAGTTTCCCTCTCAGTGTTCTGCCTTGCTAGACTTTATAGCAAAATGGGCTAGAGCGATCGGCATGTGACGAAATTGCCTCGAAAACGTGAATGCAGCCCTTTCTTTTTCTGTATTTACTTATAGATCAGCATAGCCCTGAAGAACTATAAACAGCTGAGAGTGAGAAATAAAGGGACCTCTGAAAAGTTTTATGTCCTCCAAACTATAAATGTCAGGTGGCAATACGAGGCAGTTTATTTTTCTGTAGAAATATATAATTTTTTTTTCCCCACAAAAACATTTTCTCTGAAAAAAAAAAAAAAGCCAGCTCGTCACTGGCAATTTTATGCAATACGTATATAAATTTGCAGTGGTACTGATGAATGCCTTTAATAAGTTGAGTTGACAATATTTTTTTCTCTCCTGCCCAGAAGAAAATAATGTGTATATTAAAAAGCGCTTGCAGTTTAAGTTTTTGGTGTTTGGGAATTTTTTTTTCAGACAGTGGAAGGGTAACAGAAAGGACCAGCCAGAAGTAACGCGCCCGGAGACCCGTATGAAAAAGCAGAGAAGGCAGAATTTCGGAACAGCAGCAAAGAACCGCAGTGGGCTGGGTAACTCCAGGACAGCATTTGCCAGCCCAGGGATTACATGTTTACTGAGCTAAGGGCCAGCACGAGATGTGAAACGCTGGAGCTGAGCACGTGCGCATGGCTGGGGGGCAAGGGGCACGTACAACATTTTCCGAAGGTGGGATTCCTCACTCCTGCGCTCTCCCTCCCCAATTAAGGGTTGAAACGAGCCACTGGAATCTCCTGTATATCCTGGGGAAATGAATGCCCTGGCTGCTTTCCAACTCCTATTTCTTTCTACAGCAAACAAACAATAGGCCAAGGAGGATGTTGTATGTAGTCCTGGAAAAAAAAACCCACAAGTAAAGTATTGATAAACTGAGATTAATTTTTACAAAAATGTTTATATCAAGTGCATATGCTTTGCCTCTCGGCCATTATGGAAATGTCAGGGGTTTAACTGGCAGCTGTGAATAGCAGCACCTGCAAACAGCTCAGGGCTTGTTCCTGTGGTCTGGCAACATTCTTACTTTATGCTTTAAATAAAGGCTTACTCACCGAGACAGAAATAACTGACAGCGGGTGATTGATGATCGCCCATCACACAACGGCTGACATCTACCATTCACCCACTCCATTTACAATTCCACTTCCAGATTTCATTAACAGAGCCGTGACATCTAGGAACGGGATTGATATCGATGGCAGCTCGCTTACAGAGTTCAGCTGATGCTGAGCGTGCGTTAAGCATGGAAAACAGATTACTGGGAGCTCCAATCTATCTCATGTGGTACGTTTTGGAAACCCTATCTGTTTACTCCAGGTAACCTTTTATAGTTCTATTTATCCTGCCTGGTTTCAAACCAGATAGCAATTTTCCATAGCGGAGAATTTATAGTGCCATTTGCAATGTGCGTTTATAAAACACTTACTTCCGTGGAATATTAAGACAAGATTTTGGCATTCCAAAGGTTCCCTTTTTGCTTAAGAAGGAAACAAAAAATGCGAGCACATAAACCCCGTGATCTGCCTCATCACAAATTCCCTCTTCTGAGCAAAACAAATGGCTGGCTCCCCACCGCACACCTGCGTGGGTCTCAAACCCCAGCGGCCGGGGAGCTCAGAGGCAAATAACGAAGCTTCCAGCTAGAGAGGCCAGTCCGGCTCTGCTCACAACTCCTGCTGACCTCTGCTGAGATGGGACACGGCGTCCTGCAAATCCGTTTTTATCTCGAGCTCATCGGGTCTGGCACAGGCTGCTCTTGGGGAAGGCTGAGGCTCAGTGCGATTTTCCGTTTTCATTACGAAGCTGGGCCAAATACCAGAGCTGAAGTTCGCTTTCAAATCCCAGCAGTGTGGAGCTGCTCAGACACATGATTTCAAGGCAACTCACTGTTAGGGAAAGGGGCGCTTCTAAAGTTCAGAGCCCCCCTCAGATCAAGGGCTTCAGCTTGGACACCCTTCCTTTGGCATTCGCGTGGCCGTCATCACCAGAGCAGCACAAAGCGGCGATACTCCCCCTAAGCAGCTCTTGTAAACAGAGTACAAGAACCCAAGGAGCCCCAAATTAAAATGATATTCCAGCAAAGTAAACAACAGAGCCGAGAAAACACTCGTAAGCACCTATTCTGTGCAAATAATGCTCTTAACTTGGCCTTAAGGGAGGAGAGGAACAAACGAGCAGGGTACAACCAGGTGTAACATCTGCCCGTTAGGTTGTAAGGGTGTCACTTAGCGGGCTGGCGCAACTGCTCGGTGCGGCTCCGCTGCTGAAGAAGTGCACAGTGGGCAACAGCTTTTTCCCCATTATCAGCTCTTGCTTTTGCTTTTCCAGCTCAGCTTGTGAAGCTTTCGGTGCCTCCTTGCAGAGGCCTCTCTAGGAATACACCTCTCTTGGAGGGGCTGGAGCAACGACTGAAATGCAGGTGGACAATCGGGGCCCTCGGGGCAGCTGCCAAAGCTTCAAGGAGATGGTCTTAATTTTCCCATCAGTCCACTACTTTAATTTTCACACCAGCCCAGCCTTCAAAACCCTGTGAGCAAAGAGTGGACCCTTTGTCAGGTGCTCTGCCCTATTTCTCCCTCTGGAAGTCAGCATGGGTTCACAACTCTCCCACTTTGCCATCAGCAGGGTCTTCTGCAACCCAAATTCGTGCTGTTCTTATTCTTGCACCCGAAAGCTTATGGGAACGGGTGTTAATGCAGTTCTTTAGCAGGTACAGAGACAGCCTGTTTCCTGACTGACACTTGTAATGGCTTTCCAGAAACATCTCTGTTTCACCTCAAACCCGCTGAGCCAAATCCATTCCTTCCGCATTTCATACATTTAAGCCACTACTTCAATCTCCGTACATAACTGCATGCAGCCTTGTAAAAAAACCAGTGGTTCTTTTCTTTATTATGATTATTTAAAGCAATTAAAGATGATCACACACAAGCTCTGGAATCAACATTGTGCAAATATTTATACAGAAGCTAAAGCTAAGACTTTTCCCCTTTTCTAGGTGAAACGTGGAAGATTCATTCCAGAAAAAACAAACACATTGTCCCGTTTAACTAAAGACAGCACAGCAAGTCTTCCTTTCTACCGAACTTTAAAAAACAGTGATGCTCTTCAGGCAAAGCCTGGAATAAAGCATGTGTCCTGGTGCTCTGTTGAGCAGGGGCCCAAAAATATGCCAGATGCAGCCTGAAGTCAGGAAGAACAGGAGCCCACTCTGATTTCAGATGGCTCTGAGCTCATCTTTGGGGCTCACTCTCCATAGCAGGGGGACAGAGGTAAGTTCTCCCAGGTTTTGAATCATCTCCTGCTGTGGTAGGCAGCTAAAACAGGTCAAATCAGTCGTGAGCTCCAAGTGTCTCTTCCGTACCGTCATTAGATGAAACGTTCAAACACCTGCCTTAGACACAGGCATCTACTTCGCTGCCATCTAAAACAACACAAGATGTATCCCACCCACAGTAAAACAAAACCTCTAGAGAAACCTTACTCATGCCCCAGCAGTGGAGAAGTTACATGTCTACAGATCTTTCTTTCTTTTTTTTTCTTTTTAACTACTGGGTGATCTCACTTCATCAGTTTTCAGGCAGGAGAGAGAGAAAACAGGAGAGGCGATACCTTAAACAGTACTGGGAGGGTCTCTGCTTCTGCCTTGTAGTTACGTGTAGCCTGGGGGACGCTGCAGCGTGGCTTGTGAATGGCGAGGAAGGAATGTCCAGCAAGAAAAAGCTCAGTCAGCGGGTGCAGTGAAGTGCTGTCCCGGACCTTTGCCGTTCAATGGGCCACGGGCTGCCTTTGCCGGGTCTGAGGCTTGAGGCAGCCCAGCAATGAAGGCACTGGGAGCTAACCTGCTGGCTTGACCCCCAGGCCATCCAGGGTCACACACTGCCTCTCTGCTGCTGCTGGAGCTCCTGCGCACAATTATCTCCAGGACGCGAGTGATGAAGAACAACTTGGGATGGCAGTGTTTGCTACCCGCCCAGCTGGTTCTCCGAGAAAAGAGTCTTAGAGGACTTTTGGTTCTTTGACTCTGGTGTGTTCTTGTCCCCAAACGTCCCTTACACCTCAGGGTAATGGGGGAGAGATAGATGCCTCCACCAGCACATGCCAAGGACTCCACTTATGCTCTTAATTATTGCCTACTTTGACTTGCTCTCCAGAGGCATCAACTTTCCTGTACTGGGTATATGCTGACCAGAGGACATTTTTATGCTTAAAATTAAGTGCCTAAAACCATGCACGTGAATTTGGGACAAACACAGCCCCAGGGCTGCTTCTGAAGGTAATACCATGATTTTGATACACTCAGATCCTGCAAAAATGGGCACTGTGAGGAACTTTGTTAAAAAAGAAAGAAAGAAAGGAAGAAAGAAAAGAATAAAGCCAAAAGTCGATTTTACACCAAGATGAGTGATTGTAATTCCTTAAAGCTGTACTCAATGACAAGCTCGCGGAACAAACTGCTTTCTTGGCTCTACATCACCCACCCGATGCTCTCGTTTAGGCAGTGACTCTGTGTAAAAGCGGTGTACGGTCAGGTAATAAAAGATCGAATCTAAATGTGTTCTGCGGAAGGGAGAGGTGTAGGGGTCAGGTCTGCCACACTCGCCACGTCACTTTGTGGTTTCTGAGCTCTTCGTTTTGCAGTTGGCGTGTTCCTGCAGTACAATGGGGAATCTGGCACGCAGCTCTTCACGATGGCTCTTCACCACGACGTAGCACATTACAAATGCTGCGTTCCCAGAGCCACAGAGCACCTGTAAATCCCACCGAAGCCAGCAGAAGCTCTGGGTATTACTCTGAATCCCCAACAGTAGGCTTTTTTAACATATATTTTCCATTTCTATTGCTTCAAAACTTTAAGAGCTGACTGAAAACATAAAATGATGTAAAATAAATGGCACTGTAAGTTGCACCAAAAAAATGCTGTAATAGATACTGGCCAAGGTGCTACTTTTCAGTGTCTCCAAGAGTTCCAGCTGACAATTACAATTGTTTTCATCTCTGTCCCTTGTTTTCCTTTAATAACGACACATCCACACATACCAAAGCACAACACGATCCAAGGTAACCCCGCAGACAGAAAAACGTGCTTTGGATCAGATCCTTGTTATAGTATGGACGGTGAACAGTTGATCTGTATTTATTGCACTTGGACTGAAGTGCGCAGGCGAGTAAGTGTCCTCAGTTGGGCTGTTAGCAGATCTTTATTTGTAATTTATAAATAAAGTCTGTGTTCCCACGAACAATGGCTCAGCGCAGCCTACGAACCGTCACCCTCGCAGCACTCCACTCAGTTAACCCCCTTTCCTTTTCTGCATGGCTGCGGCTGAATTCTGCACAGGGCACAGGGCTACCCTGTCTCGTATCTCAAAGGCACATGGTGTGGAACTCCACTGTTAGTTTGACATGGAGGAGAAAATTGTTTTCACAGACATCGGAAAAAATCAGAGATAGATCAACTCTGTTTGGGATGTCCCAGGAAAAAAAACAGCTCCCCTAAGGGGCAAGAAGACAAAGAGGAGAAATTTGTATTCACACTACTCAGCCTTGTAAAACAAGGGGTGTCTTCCCCAATGCAGAAAACTTCACCGACGTTTGTTTCCAGGATAGCGTTTTTTTCTCGGCAGGAAAGGAAGCCGTTCTGCCACCTCAAGTCCCAGCTTCTGTTTACACAGAGCTACTGTGCAACTCACCCACGCTGCTCGTCCTCTCACACTCTGAACCATGACATGTGCTTGGACCGTTATGATAAAGCCTACGTGGCTTCTGGCAGGCGAAACCTCTGTTTTCCATGCACGAGGGCAGACAGCACAGTACTGAAAACACAGCTCCAAGACCAAAACACTCACGAGTTCTTCAGGGCAACAGGTTGAAAAGGCAGGAAAGGGCATCAGAAGGGAAGACGGGGCTACCAAACTGGTGTGAGCAAAATTCTGCTGCAAGGCCTTTTTTCACTGCCAAGAAGGTGTAATGAAGCCCCAGTATTAATGAGAATCAAGCCCTGACACAGAGAAGACAGCTGCTGGCTACAGCCCATGCACACATTAACGGCCGACAGCAGAGCAGGGCCCACGATGTACCCCAACAGCCCAACTCAACCGATTCTAACACAACCACACACCCCGACAGTCTGGCCGCGAAGGCAGCAGCCCTGTACAGCGCCCAGACGAAGTGTGGCTGCAGAACAAACCCCCAAGGAATGACAGTATCTGCGACGACCCCCTGCCAGGGCAGCCTGGACAACCCACCAGCCTCTCAAGGTGAAAGCATCCTTACAACAGGACCCGGGCAGTTTTCTCCGCATACGAACAACATGCTGTGTTTTAGCTCCTCAGCGGAGTTTCGAGATGACTTGTCTCTGCCTTTATTCAACTCTCCAAGAATGATCCCGCTGCATAAATTCACGCTGAGGAGAAATTAATAGCCCGTCAGGTGAACTGGAGGTAGCCCTGTATTCCGGAAAGACGGGCTGATCATGACTTTTTAAAATCACGGACAATCCGTCCTGGTCATTTGTATACGGTCACATGCAAGAGTTCTTTTTTTTTTTTTCTTTTTTATTGAGAAAGAGACAGCTAAATCAGGTAACTAATAAATGTTACTGACAGGGGAGACACTAAATTGATCACCTCTCCCACCGAAGGCATTTAGAGAAGTTTCCCTCTGCAGAACATCAGGACAAGACCTCTCCTCACCAGGCCTCTGCTCTAATTGTGAGCCGCAGCATCTGCACTGCAAACAACCATTTTTTTTTTCCAGGGGTTCATAATTCAAGTTTAACAGCTTGCTCTAGGCTGACACATGGTTTCAACTTGGAAGCAAACATTTCTTTTATAAACGGCTTTTTCTTTTCTTTTAAATGGTGATTTCTTTTTGGTTTTGCTTGTAATGTATGTAAAATGATTTGGGATGCTTTTTGCTCTTGTGTACAGTAACTCAAAAGCAGCTTTCACTGGAACAGTGGAATTTGGCAAGTGAACAGTCAATATTGCCCTCTAATTGCTTTTAGCGTCTTTGCAAAAATAAAAACGTCATTTAAAATGGCTGAGATATTTCAATTTGAAAAGTGGCTACTGAACAGGCACAATAATGGCATGGATTTTTACTCTGTGTATGTAATGCACATATTCAGCATAATGCAATCCCTAAAATATACATCTCCAGATTAGAGCTGTGCTTATCATTGATTTTCGTTGTTTTTTTTTTTCACTTCAGTGGCTGAAATAGAAAAATAAAATCTGCAAAAACACAGAACATTTTTCCTTTCTCCTCTTCCTGCATGAAAAATCCAACATATTTTCCTACAGGGGTAACAGAAGGTTCCTTCTGACCCAAACACAATGTAACATCTCTGTTCAAGGGTAAAAAAAAAATAAAGACAAAAAATACATTATAAAAAAAGCTACATGACACGCCCTGTAGAAAAAAGACAAGGACATGACGATGCCCTTGCCCTTCCTGTCCACCCTCTGGGGACATGCACCCCACAGTTTAAGTCCCCCCTCCTTTACCAACCCGAAACGCATCTTGACTTGGGAATGCCATTGCTGCTGAGCCACCAGGTACCTCAGGGGGACGTACGTGGTCCACTCGCACTGGTCTCTCATGGCCGGTGGGAGCCCGTGAGCTAAAGAAGGCTTCACTTAAAAACTGGATTTTTGAGTTTGCTTGAGGCTAAGAGTACGTGCTTACCTGCCCCTGAGAGTGGCTCCGGACAGATCCCCCGGGAACGGGAGGGGGATCTCTCACCCTCCAAGTCACTGCTCTAACAGCGGGTCATAGGAAGCAGGAAGCGCTACACCCCCACTCTGCTGATGTTTTGGGCGGCCTTGAACAAGCCCAGGCTTTGCCAGTGAGTGGCAGGGGAACGTCTGCTCTGTGACACCTGCCGGGCTGCGTGCACATCCACAGTCCTACACGTTAACCAGAGCTTAAAGGCAGCACAGGCAACTGGACCCGTAGACACGTAGATACCACAAGCCTCCCTACAGCACAATGTGGCCTTGTGGCGCTTTGAACCCCTCCAGTGACCAAACCAGCCTCTTCTCTCCATCATGAGTCGAGTTTTAAGATTGTGAGGTAGTTAAAAACACATTGTTTTAATTTGCTATGAGCTGGTTTTACCAGGCAAACTGGCACTGCACTTTGGTCCTTTTCTTCTACGCTCCTGAAGATCAAAGCTTTTCTTTATGGTTGTTTTTTTTTTTCTTGCGAGAAGCTAGAGATGAGTCTATGTTCATGTGACTCCAGAGCCTGAGGCTTTAGAAATCATCACAGGAATCTCACTAAACATCATGTGTTGACAGCGGTGCAAATAGCGAACATTCACTTGTCTAGCAAGATTGTATATTAATTCAAGACCGTCAAGAACCACGACCGTACTTCTCTAAAAGGCAACAACAAGTCGGGGCGGACTAGCTGGGAGAGAGGGCTGAACAAACAGGCATTGTTCAGACCTTCTCGTCCCCTTGCTGGGGTGCTTCAGTGCAAGGAGTCCTCGCTGTACCTCTCCCATCCACCCCCCTTGTCTGCATGAATCCACCACGGTCACTAAGAGGCTTTTAAAACGTTGTGCTAAGTTCCAATATGCCATTCCAGGTCTTTTTCTGACAGGTAATCCTCAGCTCCATCTCTCCAGATGGAGTTAATTTGGCTGAACTATGCTGACCTGGGTGAAGGATTTTCAAATATAAATGGTATAAATGCAACGTTCTCTGCCAACACAGTCGTCCTATGTTACGATTTCCACCATCTCTCCTCCAAGCCTGCCTTATAAGGAGCGTATTCCTTCTGCTGGGATTCATTCTGTCATTAATCTACGTCTTCCTTCAACAAGAGAAGAAATATGGAATGAGATTACCAGAATGGATGGCCTGGTGCAGACTAGAGAACACTTCTTTTTAATAGGGATTTAAATTTGACATCAGTTAAATGTCTTGTGCCATCATGTTTCAGCTCTGTTATGTGGATTCTGGACCACGCTACCTACTTGGACATGAATGCTCTGCGCTGATTTAAAGCTTCTCCCCTGGCTATTCAGAGGAACTGAAATCCCAGATCCCGCTCCAGAGCTCGCTCGCTTGGCTAGGGCGGTGGCACGGGATGGAGGAAGCTCTTCCCAAGAGGGACGGGCAGCCGCTTTCCACAGCTCAGCTATGCCGTCTGCCCCAGTCAGCTGGGGAAGGAGGAAAAAACAGGGAACAAAAGGAACAGGAAAGGGCTGCCTCCAGTTCCTGGGCTGGCTTCTGTGCAGCAGATCCTTGGCCCACCCCGGGGAGAGTTCTTGTCTCCCTGATGCTCCCAGGAACAGGAGTATCCGTTTGAGTTACCCTGCTGAGAGAGGAAAATAGGGCCAACGGAGCAAATGCTTCGTATCCCCAAAGTCGCTGTTCTAATTTTCTATTACCTAGGTTTAATTAAAAGGCTAATACTATGATTTATCCTATGAACCCAACTGCAAGAGGAACAGCCTTCATCCAGCAGCATTTACACGAGACCTGAAGCTGTGAAGCGTAAAGCTCCTTTGCCTCCGTACACTAAACCTGATAGGAATTGTTTTCTTTCACAAACCTCAAACCGCCACTCTGAGGCAAGTTTCTGCGTTACTGGGACTGTTCCCACCAATTCTCAAATGCAACACGCTACATTTTGGCTGCTGCGCTTATCTCTGAAGAAATTACTCTGGGTACTGGGAAACTAAATGCAGAATTAAAAATAATAATCTCCTCCCTAGTGAGAAGAGTATGTGTCAATTCTCACTGCTAACTCTCTGCCTGATATTGTTGATCAAATCTTTGATTAAAACACCATTAGCAGCTGAGCCTGTGTGACAGGGAAGGGACTGAGCAAGTTTGGTTCAGGCTGTTATAATAACTTAGATTTCTTAAGTGCTTTGTGATAATACAGTACGCTGAAAAGCTAATATTTGTTCAGCGTGGGCATGCAACGTGATTCTTTTATTTCCTGCCTCTCTCACATGCAGTGATTGCTAGGTACTAGGACATGTTTTTATTGTTTCTCAATAATACTGAGGCAGTACCTAGAGTTTTCACATTTTCATTGTGTCCTTCATAAAGAAAGTGAGATTCTGCTCTTATTCAGAGAAAGTGATAGCTGAGTAGACAAAGGAAAAAAAATAATGGAAGAAAAGGTTGCCAAGGAAATAACTACTGTAGTCCTTAAACATGCTAAATCATCTTGCAGTTATTTACAACACGCATCGCAGTAACGTTAGCAGCTATTACACCAGGTGCTGTGTAGTCACAGACTAACAGATATTCCCTGTTCTAAAGAATTTATAGTACAAAATAAGATGGGAGAGAAAACAGAAAGAGGAAATTACCTGCCCAGCTTGGTGGCAGGGCTGGGAATTCACCAGCTCACTTATGAGCTGGTTCCCAAGGCAAACGGCTGGGCCATACAGCGTAATTCACTGGCCACCACATCACCTCAGTCTTGGTTTTGACATGTAAGAGGAGACGGTGTCTGCCAGCAAACATCCACGGCTGATACACAGAGGTACAAGAACTATGACTGA
>NW_010416744.1:121303-124363 GCF_000710305.1 Buceros rhinoceros silvestris | reverse complement strand
GGGAAAGAGGGACACAGCTCTGCTGGCAAACTGGGAGATGATAACTAGGCATGAGAGCTAATGGCAAAGCGTCTCATCCTTTGGCCTCTAGTTTTGCTTAGAGGGAAAGGGCAGGACCTTCCACTGAGCCTTTCTTACTTTGTAGAATCCCTCGCTCTCACCCTAAACTGGGAAGGAGTCTTCTTGCAACATGTTTTTCCAGCCTCGGTGATCCTCTCTTCTTTCTTGGCTTTGATGAGAAAAGCTTTGTTCAAGCACAGGGCAAATAAGAGGACTCAAGGCCAGGCGTTACAGTCAAAGACCAATGCCAAACCAATACGAACAGGCAAACACCTGAACTTCTCTGCCAGCCTTTGTAAGCTATTTATTCCCTCTTCCCCTCACACTCTGCTCTCAGGCCACAGCCAGTTTAAGCTCGGAGCCACAAGAAGCTCCTGGAGCTGGCTTTCCACAGAATGCTTGGGCAGCTCTCTCAGAAGATCTCTCTCAGATGCCTCAGACTGGGCACCCAAGGTTGCATGTCCCAGCTCGTAGGCAGTGTTTTGGGTGATTTCCCCAGTTTTCCACCCCAGCTTCGCCCATTAGCACAGCTTTCTCTAGAATGAGGAGCATTTCTCAGTCCCAAGATGGCCAAGTGGAAATTTACAGCCACACAAATAAATACTCTGGTGGAAAACCGATGGTGTTAGTCCAACATCCCTTGGCAGCTGCTAATCTATCCTTGTCCAAAGAAACTTCCACTTCTTAATAATAAAGCTGCTCTGGTACCAGGGAACACTTCAGATGTCGATACATAACACACTGCAGGTCTGAGTGGAGGCACGTGAAAAGACATGGCCATGGCTAATGCTGTAAGAAACTGGATCAGCAAAAAAAAATAATATTACAACTCCGGGAAAAAAAACCAAAACAACAGAACAGCCTGAGGCTTTAACACGGCCCTGACTTGTATTAAATCTATAAACTGATATTGTATACATAGAGAATACATGTATATCAATTCTTGCTGCTCCTTCCCAGTTCTGTAATTCGGTGTTATTATTTTTGGGATAATCCTGAGCTGCTGACGTGTGAAAACCCCTAGAAACAAGCGATGCCAGGCCACCAACAGCTGAGAGATACAGAGCCGACCTGCACGCCTGTGGCTGTGGCCGACTGTGCAGGCACTTTACAGCCAGACAGAGCAGCAGCTGAGCCTGGTACCTGAAAATCCCCGGCATACAGGCAAAAGGGACACTAAGACAACAGGTAACTTGCAAAAGATATGCTTAATCACTAAAAATGGTAGAACTTGCAGGTATGGGAGAATAATCCTTGAGTTCCTCTTGCACAGGCAATACATCTACAGAGGTAAAATCCACGTGGTTTCAAAAAGAGTGTTTGAGGGAAAGCTGGAAAGTATCTCAAGCTCTTACACTGTTCTCATGGAGCTGGAGATTCTGATCCCAATGGTTGTAGCAGGTAACAGCAGATACAGCAACTGTCACTGGGCACCCCCCTAAACCCACCCCCCTGCAGTGGCAACTCTGAAAGACAAGGTGATAATTAGAGCTTGAAGACCAAACACAGAACAATGTTCTTTGAAAACGCTCGGTCTAACCTGAACCTGCTTTCTCGGTCACTTGGACAAGGTGCTATTAGGTAGGCTGGTAGCTTAATCCCTCGAGCTCTTGTCTGCTCAAGTTTAAGGGCATTCAAGAGACAACCGAGACCTCAGAGAAGACAACTGCATTCTGCAGGAACGCGTCACCTTCTGCTTGCAAAGTCCAGGCTAATATTGCTATTAGACGAAGTGTATGATTTTATTCTCCGTATCAGCGAGTAGAACCGGTCCTCTAAATCCAGCCTTACGCAGTGGCTGAAGGCTGTGACAAATGCAACATGCCATGGTCTAGTCCTGCATTTAGAGCGAGTGTCTACACCCTTGGGCATTCAGAGGGATTTCTTCTTCAGATATAAATATATCTATATACATAGACGCACGCATTACACACACACAAATATGTATTTATAAATAAATACAGGCGTAGGGCTGTATTTATGACACAAAACGATTGCTGCCCTTTAGTTGATTCATGCCCCAGCTTGTGCATAATTTAGGAAGACTGAGGTATTTTCTCCAGCATTACAAGACTTAATTGTTTGGCCTCCTCATTTATCTTTGGCTCTGATTTGCGATTTCTGCCTTCACACAGCTTTCAGATATCTAACATTTCTTTTGTCCCTTGCCCATAACATTTAATTTCTCTCCCACTGATTATTTATCTCTGTAATTTAAAGCAATATTATTTAATGTTATAAGCGGTAAAGTGTTTGGAAATGCCATTTGTATGAAAGATGCTCCACGAAATAGAGCTGTACTGTCCTACGACTCCAAGTTCTTCATACGTACACTACATCCCATTTCCATAGCACCACCATCTGTTCTCTATCAATATATTGTTTATTTTTTTGGGATATCAAACTGTACATCCTTTGAAATACACAGAAATAGAAGTATTTTTTTTTCTGCTGAAATGTTTGATCTTTAGTGTCTTAAACTAAAAGGAAGCAGAAAAAGCTTTTGCTCAAGCAGCAACAGTGACCTCTAGTGTGTTTTTAACAATTCTTCCACGGAGTTTACACCCATTGTTCCTTTAACCTTTAGGGCATTATTTAAGAACAATTTTCCGGATAGTATTTGAACTAATTTTCTTATTGACTCTAGTCTATACCAGAACATGATTCTTGGGCGATCTTCTTTTATCCTCATAATCTATGGTAAAGTAAGTGTGTCTTCATTAATGACTGTAATTATCATATATAAAGTCGTCATTTAAATGAGCAATCATCTCTCTCTCACACACATGCACACACACACAAATTGAGCTTTATTTGTAGCAGGAATTGAAATTTGGCTAAATATCCGATTTAGCTTCAAGCAGCAAACATCAGCAGCGCAGATTGCATTGGCTGACAGAGTTTGTCAGCCAAGACCACAGTTGGGGTATTTTTTTCCCTCCTCTTTTTTTTTTTTTTTTTTTTTAACCCTACTAGTCTATACCCAGCCGCGATTTGTTT
>NW_010416744.1:119660-121284 GCF_000710305.1 Buceros rhinoceros silvestris | reverse complement strand
TTCCCCCTTTTTTTTTTTTTTTTTTCTTTTTTAACCATACTAGTCTATACCACGCGCAGATTGTCTTTCAAACGAGGAACGCTGCAAGAACACCCCATAGTGCGTACCACTGCTAAACCGGCACTGCTGTCACCGAGCCTGTGTCAGCACTTCCAGGCTGAGCTGCTATTTTCAGGAGTTTAAAATTCAGTTACATGAGCCATTATGTACTGGCACTTGATGCTCGTGGCCCTTCAGGGAAGAAGGTTATTCTGAACCACAGAGACATGTGCTGGCATTACGGGTGGATTTTTGTGCGGCTGTCTGGGCATTAGCACGTTTGGAGGCACATTGTACATTTTCAGGCCTCGTCACTGAGTCCCCTTAAACTTTCAGAAGAGCAAATAAAAGATCTACTTACGACAGCTCCTTCCCGCCCGCTCCTGCAGATGTCAAAGCCAGCCCTTCCTTTTAATAAAATGTTTCTCTAAGCTCTTTTGATTTTTAAAAAGAAAAGTGAATGGCTGATGAAGCCGGTTAAGTCCAGGAGTCATGAGGTGAAACCCTCTGCAGGCTAAGGAGAACAGAGCGGGGGATACATTCAAAAAGCCACGCACCTGCAGGTACCGGTGCACAAAGAGCAGCGGAGCCCACCTGGGAGCTAACAGAAGCCTACATTCCGCACCCTAAATTACGCTTGTCACTTGGGCACCAATATCTTAGAGCATGACCCTGATTTTATTCATCCTTTCATGTTCTCATGGAAACACCTTGCCCACCACGCTTTGTCTGAGCCCCAGTTTAACCAGCGCTCATGCAAGTGATCTTGGTGCAACTCTTCCCATGCCTAACGGAGGATGCGTCCGCAGCTGGCCTGCTGGGGCTCCCGTTGGACGTCACCAGCGAAAGAGCGTCTCCCAGTTCTCTGTTCCAGAGGCAGCGATCCTTGGGATGTACCGAATCACTACCATGTATTTTTTAAGATGACAAACCAGATTCCATCCTTCAGTCATGGTGCTGAACTTTCCATTTTCCTTCCTACAGATGTGTGAATTAGAGATGGTGATGGCCTTAATTTGATTCCTCTGCCTTTCTCAAGTGACAGCACCCCAGTGCTACTTTTTATTTTAATTTAAGGGTGTCTGGATCCATTCAAGACAAGGGAGAAAAAGCTTTGCTTGCCTATCTAGATAAACAGATGAGTTCAAGAAATACAGGAGAAAAGATGCAAAGGGGTTATATCTTGTAGAACTCCAAGACATTGCTGATTGCCCTGCTGTGGAGGAGGAAAGGCAGGTTTCTGCTTGGCTAATGGAAACGAAAAAGAGCTGGGGTGAAACCAGCATCTCCAGGAGCCCTGAACATGGCCTCGTCCTCCTCATGTCAGGTCTTGTTCAGTGCATATTCCCCAAAGCCAGCATCGTTACTGCTCCTGCTCCCTCTTCGCTTCCTGAGAACCCACTTTGCTGAACTGGGCCCTACCTCAACAGAGAACATCCTGCATTCAGGCTGGTCCTTCCTCTACAGCGAAACAAATCCCATACCAGGCTGAACAACAACTGAACCAGGCTGAACAACAAACACTGGCTTCTCCTAATGGCAAAGCGCAGCTCCTGGAGTTCTTGGAGCTTTTCTTCTCTTTCCC
>NW_010416744.1:107320-119576 GCF_000710305.1 Buceros rhinoceros silvestris | reverse complement strand
TTCCCTTACCCTGTCTGTAAACAGCATAAATTAGTAATCAAAAAGATACAGCCCTCTGAATCTTTTATGATGGTGTGAGCGAGAGAGAAATTTGCAGACCAAAGGCTCTAATACACACATATTTGTAAAGGTTGTCTTTGTTTAAGGAGAAGAGTGAAAGGCTGGAGGCTTGTCCCTCCCCTCACCTGCTCTCTCTGAGTTAATTACAATCTCAATAAGCCGCTTGTCTCGGGGTCTTTCTTCAGGGCACTTCATGCACAATACCACAGATCTCCATCCATTCTCTTTTATTACTCAGTTTTAAAATACCCACTTGTAAAAAAGTTACATCGCAGCCCCAAAGAGCTTGAAATGCTGCTGGAGCACAGATCGAGCGCATCATTCTAGATTCTCCTTTCTTTTTGCTCATCTCTCAGAGTCAGCATATATACGTGCACATGGACGTACTGTGTACATTTATCACGCCTGTGGGAGCAGATAGATTTATACAGGGCCTCCTGCAGCAACAGAGTGGAGGGACCCCACGCTACATATTAATAACACGGTCCGGCCTTTATTCCCCCAGGATAAGAAGTTAGGAGCAACCGCTGACACTTTGAGGGGAGCAAGACACACGCCAAAGCCTGAACTACGACGCCCTGTTTTGTCCTGCGGGCAGATGCAACCCGCCCCTCAGAGCAGAGGACAGTGGGTTTCAGCTGGGCTGAGCCTGGCTCAGAGTTTCAGGCCGTTTCCAGCTGAAGGGCTGCTCTGCTTCAGCCTGCGGTCCTCTGGCCTGGGAGCTGCCCCCGGCACGCCTCAGTAATAGAAACCCACGGACAAATGGGGCCAGGAGAGCATGACTCTTTCCTGGTTACAGCGTCCTGCTTCTTAAAGTCAGCAGCTCCATGACTTCCTGACCAAGAGGTTCTACCTACTTCATTAATAACCACCAGTGGACCTCCTCTAATGAAGTTGCCTAATACCATTATTTCATTTCTTTTGAATCAATTTATTCTTCAGGTCTCTGCAACATCCTGTGTCCATGAGTAACACAATTTCATTATGTGCTGTGTGAAAAAGCGCTTCCTTTGGTCTCGGTTTTGTTTTTTACACTCCGCGCTTGGCCATGTCTGGGTGCCTTCTCGGTTTTGATTTCTCTCCTTGCAGGTCGAATGGGCTCTATGGGACCAGCAAAGCCCACACACAGCAGCCTGACAGGAGCAAGCTCAGGTCTTCCCCAACACAAACCGCAGAAGGTGTTGGCATGACTGTCAAGGGTTAGGGCTGGGCCGGCCACCAGACCAATGACAGATCCTCTCTACTACTCCCTCTCCTTTTGCAAAGGGAAGAGAAAGAGAATAAGGGAGAGAGATTTATGGATTGGAAAACTAAAACAGCAGTAATGAAAATAATAACAATAACATGAAACATACTCAAATAGATACAAAACCCATACCGAACCCAACCCTCTGATGGCAATTACGTCACTGTCACCACTGATGCTGTGGGCAGGAGCTGGGGAATGGCCAGGCTGGGCTCAGCAGCAGCAGACGGGAACCAGATGCAGGAGCTGGATTCCAAAACTGGATTCAGGGATGCATGGCCTGGGATCAAAGGCAGAACAGAGTCCTCCTTGGACACCGGCCATTGAAGAAGAGAGATTGACTCTCGTGATCCCTCAGCTTTATCCCAAAGATGACGTCTATGGGATGGAACACCTTGCTGGTCAGTGTAGGGTCACTGTCCTGCCCGCTCCTTCCCGCAGGTGCAGCCTCTGGCTGCGCCCCAGCGTGGCACCCAGGGCTCAGCAGTGACCTTGGTCTGCACAGCAGAAGGTACAAGCCAGGGCCTTTGTGCATCGCAACCCCTGGCAGGAACTGCAAACATCCAGTGTTACCACCTCCAGCAGCAGACGCTGTCTGCTCAAGTACACCGTTACCTGCAGAAAGTGCCGTCACCGAGAGGAGACTGAGCTGAAAAGTGAAATCACTGAGCAGAGTTAGCTCTGTTCTAACTCAAACCAGGACAGTGAGAGAGATACACTAACGACTAAGCACAGGTACTGCAATCCCTGCACCTTCCTAAATAACAACAGGACCCTCGGAAAAACTTCCATCATAGCCCTGAACACAGGACCCTTGCAGCAGACCCTGACTCACCACAGCCCCAGCTACACAAAAGCACGAGCTTTGTGGAAGGGTGGGAAATGAAACAGAGAAGTGGAAAGTAAAATTAAAATAGCCTTATTTGCACAGATGTTTGAGCCCTGCTCCACAAAGAGGTGAAGAGGTGCTTCCCTCGCACCTTCCCTCCCGGGGTCAGGGCCACAAACACAAACACCAGCTTTATGTCCAAATACTGGCAAATGCGGATGCACGTTACCAGTCTGGGGTCAATAACAGCGTTCGCGACAGTGCTGAACCAAGACATTCTCCCAGCCGTACGTGCACAGAGAAGAGACACATCCTCCCTGACAAGCACAGGACGTCTGCTGCAGAGGGAGTGATGCTTTTCCCAAGAGTCTCTGAGAGAAGGTCTGGCAATAACGGCGTCTGACCTGGGAGAGCTTCTCCAAAAATCAGTCCTTTCACATTTTTTAGAGGTGGGATGAGGTTGTTTTTTTAAAAGAACGGTCTTACTAATTTGAGGGGTTTGGTTGTTTGGGTTTTTTTAATTGGATTCTTTCTCCAAGAAAGACAAAAGAGTTGAGGATGAGGCAGGGGAGGTTTGGGATCTCAGTGGAAAGGGAATGATGGCAGAACTGTGTGTCTTCCTGATTATAAACTAAACACTGATGTATTGAGAACTAACTATTATTTTCCCTTGTTTGGTTGGGCATTTTCCCCAACAGATAATCTGCTCCCACCCATCTGATGGCATTGCTGGGCTTCAGGTAAGCGATTTTTCAGAAAACCAGACTTCAGTCACTTTCCAAGTAAGAAGCAATCGTACTGGCTGCAAAGGTATCAATATTTCATCAGGTCTTTGTTCAGCACTGGTTTGAGCTTCTCTTAATGGTACACTTTACCAGGCAGCTTTTTCATACATCATTAAACAGCAGCTATAGCACCCGTGCCCTGTTTCTGATTTACCGTAGATAGTAATGTTTAAGATCACATTAAACACCACACATGCTCTCAGCTATTTGAGCAACATCAGAGTAATGAACGGTCAATAGTCTTACTAAATTAGTACCCTTTGGAGCTCTCGTTGCTGAATCAAGTAAGTATCCTTGGTCCTCTGGTGAAGGCAATTCTAATGTGAAATAATGAATTTAGTGTCTAATCAAAACTCAGGGGTTCCTCTTCCCTTCTGAGTTGTGAGAATAAACTCTATAAATCACGCAGAATAGATCTAACACTTCTAACACCCAAGTCCTGCAAGACGCTGCTGAACAGTTACCATGAGCAACTGGGAGGGCAAGGTCCAGCCGCACGCGAATAAACGCTACGAGGGAGATGAAGGTGGAAGAGCTGTTCTGGGGTTCCAGATGTTCAAACAAGAAAACAGGGTCTGAGTTCACCTCCAGTTCTGCCAGAGGCTCTGACAAAACACCTCAGACGCTATTGGTACCTCTGCCTCCTCTCTGCAATGAGCGAGTGTCACCGCTTGCTCCTTTTTACAGTATCTGGGTGTAACACGGGGAAAGTTTTTACAGTTAAGGGCCCAGCACCACTAAATCCTCATCAATGATGTCTAAAAAAGTCATTGTGAGTACTGTGAGAGTTTCTCTTAACTGGAAGGAAATAGGAGGCAGGAATCAAGATAAAATATGACTAATCAGTGAATAACCTGCAGACTGTGGACAAGATTTTCTTAATGCTGGAGCCTGGCACTCACCTCCCTGAACCTAAATGTGGGCCCCATTTTCACAGTTGCTGATCCACCGGTGGATTCCTACCTAGTCCTACCTACTACCTACCTAGTACTTGGTACCCAGATGCCCAAGTTCACATTCCTTTTTTATTTTTTAACTCACAATCCCTATATAGTGGTGAAGAGCCGAGCGTTTGCGCTGATCTCCATAGAAACAATACAGAGCTCTGAAAGAACAAACCGTACCACCGAATCTAGAAACCAGATGCTTTAGGAAAGCTGTGCCATCAGCCTGTGGGACAACAACAGAGGTAACAGAATTTATTCTAAACTTAGAGGAAATTATGTTTTCTCTTCCTTGTCTTCCATTTGCAAAATGTATCACCTACCAATCACGTCATTAGCCTTGTGAAGTGCTCTACGGCTCCTTGCAAAGAAAGCACTGTATTTTTTAAATGAAAATTGATGTTTCAGAAGAACAGCTCCGTGATGCAGCCTCAATATTCTTTACCAGTCACTGTCCTTACTCTTAATACTATCACTGTCTTAGGCAGGATGGCCCAGTCTTACAGAAATAACGTGCTGTGAGGGCTGTGTTTAAAGGTTAACCATGCCCGAGCAGCATCTGAATTTAGCATAAAATATTCTTGGAATTTTTGTGGGCAGTGCTTTCATTTCTAGAGAAAGAATTAAAAATCTTTGAGTTGGGTCCTCTACCCCTTTTGAGAATCCCCTTATTGCTTTCTACCTGCTCCCAGCACAGGACAAACAGGATGGGACTACAGCTGGGGGCCTCTGTGCTTAAAGCAAGTCTCTGAAACAGTGGATCCCAAAATAGAACGAGACACCTCTGGGGGTTCTCTCCAAAGCTTTAGGGCAAAGCCCCTGCTGTACCCTTCTGTCAAAGGCTCCGGCTGCCCAAGTTTCCCTCTTGTGTAATATTGCACTGTATCACAGCTACCTTTAATTGTGCGGTGTCCTCAGATACAGCCCTGCCTCAACCCTCACTGTCACCCACCTCCCCCACTGTTTTCAAAGGGAATTTCATTGAGGTTGGGCACCTACCAAGCCTCGACTCCACTGGAAATCCCAGCCCAGTTATTTGTTAGTCAACACACCGACTGTCTACAGCGCAAGAGCCCAAGTGCCCCAGTTTCGTATTTCACCCAAACATTCAGAAGAAAGTCCGGAACTGTGATTCTTAGAAGCCTGGAGAACTGCTTTATTCTCTGCACAGCCACAACGTCTGTCCAGCAGGTTTTGCTCCCTAAAAGTCACGTGTTCTCCCCAAGCCTACCCAGTGACTTAAAAGAGATTTATTCCACATGTAGGGATATAAAATCAGCCGGAAGAACCACTGTGCAGAGTTGCCCGTCTCCCTTTCCAATAGTCAGAGACACAACAAGGAAAGGCAGCTGAAATTTTTTCCCGAAAAGGTTTATACTTCCTTTTTCAAAATGCTTCTATTTTTATTCACATTTTAACCTCTCCACCCCTTCTATAAAGAGCCTCTTTCCTGCAGTAGTTCAAAACCGCAGCATTTCTGCATGGAACTGAAAACCAAGTATCTACCAAAAGTGACCACGCTTTTCCTTGCCTCTTCCACAGCCGGGTCAAGCCGTGCTTTAAAGTCAAGAGAAAGGTATTATTGATTACAGCAGGCTCTGGATGGAGCCAACACGGAGGAAACAGAACTGATACTTATCGTAAACAAGGGGATTGTTTTTCTTTCCTGCCTTTGACTGATTTTATCAGTCATTTGCGATTCCTTACTACCTTCTCCTGTACAAGGCTCAGCTGGAGAGCCGCAAAGATAGCAACAATCAGGAATCATGTTTGAGAGAAAAGACTTTACTTTTCTGTTTTCCTTCAGCCCTCCTTTTGTTTGGGCTCATTAAAACAACACCCTTGTCATGCCCGAACGCTGCAAAGACACGTACCTTTCACTTCTGGGGCAGCTGTTTGTCAGTTCTGCATTCAACAGGCACGCAAAGCAGCTGTACGAGCCTTTGCACGTTGGGGATCTCGAGCGCTCACTGTTCTATTAACAGCAATAATTAGGCCAGGCTAATCCAGGAGGAGAAATCAAGCTAGGCCTCTCACTTATTTTCCTCTAACTATAAAAACAAATAAATAAACAAAGACAAAATCTCTAAAAATACCCTTTACTACCTGAAGGTCTCTTTCTTTTTCAGGGATCTCTCAGAAGCACTTGCACTCTGAAGGCTGCGGCTCCTGGCACGCAGAACATCGGGTTTGAACCCCCTTGGCTTACGCAGGCATGCGATTTCACTGCAGAAAATGTAAGAGGTTTCCTAACCTTCACTGGCAGGAAGGTTCCCGTTTCCTTCATCCCAACACATAAATCCATATTTGCTCTTCATCTGACAAGCCTATGAAAGGCTTATATATCCTTACAGGACTATCCAAGGTTCCACATATTTCTCATCCTGCTCAGCAATCCCAACTGTACACAACGGTTAAAGTTTCAGATCCATCAAGCTGTCATTCCTGATATCCGCATGTAGAAAGGTTTTGGCTCGAGTTTGAAGTTTATGAGCAAGATTAAATCAGTGCTAACATCGGGTTCGCATTTAATTCTTTAGAATAGCCATGTTCTTACAAGATTTTGGCCTCAGCAAGACAGGAACTCCAGGAGATGAGCTCCTCTCATGAGGTTTCTGAGGTCTGTAATGGTGGAAATCTCCTAAGACACATCCTGATGATTTATCCCATCTTATAAATACATGACAGAGCACAGCGGATTCTGGATGTCTCACCAAACGCTGTAGGAAAACACATTTACCAGTCTAAAACTACTACCCCACGAAACGGAAAAGGACTGGGTTGGGAGGGGGCGGGTCAGGCCCATTCCCAGTTCTAAGGTACCAGCAGTTCCCTGCAGAACATAATACACAAGTATTACGTATTATAGCACACTTTTTTCTTTATTGGCTGTCGAAGTTTGTAGGAGATTTAAAATTCATTTTGACTATTGGTTGTAAACTGCTGTTCAAAACCCTAATTAAAAGCAAAACCTTAAAAAAGAGAAAAGGTAATTCTGAGCCAAGTTCATCCAGAGTCAGAGAGACATCTGGGAGGTTGCTGCAAATACTTTACAGCAATATTCATTCATTCATTCATTCCAGTTTTAAAGGAATTGGATCCAATCATGTTTCAACCTTTCCCTTGTTTTCCTCCTGTCAGTGCTCGCTGGCAACAGCGATTCCGGAGGGCGTGACTCCTAAAATAAAGTACTGAAGAACTGTCTTAGGAAGTGCTTTAAGTACATTTGCTATGAACATTCAAAATAGATGCCTGCTCCTAAATGATATGTTTACCCAATCAAAGAGAAATGATGCTTCATAGCCTGTTTTTAGCCAGTCAAAACTAAACAACAGACCTTGAATGCATGACACACAGAGGGGACAAGGAACTCATTACTCAGGGAGTTACGAGAGAGAGCCACAGGGCAACTTTTGCCTGTCCCTGCCATGCCACACTGACGCAAATGGGAATATCACTGCTGACGTCTGCGGAAACAGCTCATACCTTCAGGAGCAAGAAACAAAGAGACACAATAAATAAATGGTTTATGCCTAGTATTTAGCAAAAGCTAAGCTGAGGCACATGTGGCAAAATCTACAGGAGGCTAAGCCTCCTTGCAGACTCGCACCGAATGCTGGTGCCTCTGAAAACCGAGAGGCTGCTCATTCCGGCAGAGCAGCCCAAGGCAGCTGGATAACTCCAGCAGGAAACAGTCCCATATGTGTCCTCAGCTCCAGAGCCCGGCCCATGAGCCCCGATCACAGCTAGCCCGGGGAGCCCTATGCTGAGGTGGGTGCTTACGTTCTTATAAGTGCACTTGCTGATCCACTTAGGCGATTCCAAGGAGTCAGGCTCACGTAGCTGTGTCGCACGCAGCCAAGCGAGGATCCACATGAGCTCGACAGCCGCATCTGTAACCTTCCAGGGCACTACAGCTTCTTGCAACATTGCCAAGAGAGAGGAAACAACGTACTGCACATGCAGTCACAAGAGCTGAATGCGCACACAAAGGGGATGGCGGTACAAAGGGGCAGATTCTCCAGCTGTTGCGTATGAACCCAACTCCGTAACGGGGTTCCCTAGTTTTCAATCTGGCCCACCAGTGCTTCCAAAGTTCAGAATCGTTTCCTCAGCTCAGACTGTTCCTCAGCTCAGGCTCACTCCTGATGGGAAGGGGGCACGGGTTGAATTATCCAAAGGAAGAGGAGATTTAAATGTTTTCCAGTTAGCGATATACACCTCCATCTCACGGGTTCACGTACCTCAAGAGACATTTTTGGATACTGTTGTCCAAACCAGTATTTTGTGCTCTGGTCTGGGCTAGAACATCTGCTTTGAAAGAGTTATCACAAATGCCTAGGAAAAGGTCGTTCTGGAGGGATCCAGCCACTTTCTAGACCCGAGAAGTCAGCTAGACCATGCTGGCTACAAGGAAACTCCCTGGAAACGGTTGAATAAAGACAGAAACGTTTCCATGCCATAAATAGTCCTCTTGCAGGACACATGATTTTAGAGAGGGGTGGGTAAGAAGGAAAGACAGAAGTATTATGACGTGAGCATGCTATTTTAAGAATCTTTTAAATAGAGAGCATCCATTGCTACCACATCCAGCGTGTTTAGGCCTTCAGAGCACCTAAACTAGGCTGCTGCTCTGACAAGCCCTTTGAGCAAACTTTCTCTTTCTGCCCTTTGACTGTACAGACCCCCTTCTGCACCATAAAATGGACAAAAGCTGGCTAACAGCCTGGGAAATATGGTGTCAGCTTCATTTGTGCTGTGTATCTTCCATCAGCTGGACAGATCAAACAGATATTGATGGACAACTGATCCCTGTTAGCAAAGATAGTTTAACGCAGGTTTGCATCTCTCCTCCTTTATCCTTAGATAAATGGCATGACAGAAGGCAAAATTGCTTCCTGTCCTCCAAGAAAACCTAATGGGAGGAAAAAATTGAATATGCTCCTATCATTGCCAATAGCTGAATTAACTTCAGTTGCAGCGATATATTCTGGATGAAAGGGACAAGAGATAAAAGCGGAGATCCTACCCCCCCATCGCATGCCAGATGGGCAGATTCTTTCCTCAACGTGTTCTGATGAAAGCAGTGGGCACATCTGTGGTGAAGAGTGGGGGTCTGAATCCCCTTGCCAAGCCTACAACATAGATACCAACCCTGAGTGAGCTGAAGAGCCTCGTTTTATATGGACAGGACACCTCATCCTCAGCAGACATCTATATCTATACGCTGACCCCAGCAGTTCCTTCGTCGCTTCCTCGGCTATGAAAGAAGTCTAGACATGACATCCCTCCAGAGACTCCCACATCAAACACGCCAAAGGCAGGTGAGGGAAATGCTGCTAGAGCTGTGACTGAGGCATGGCGTGGCGTTAATGCTCCGAGAGGAACCTGCGGATTTTGAGTACTGTCATTTGTCACAATTATGCCAGAGGACAGAACACCTAAGAAGTATGCCACCTTCTTTATTCCTAAAATAGAAATTAAAAAAAGGAGAAGTCTTCCCAGATTTCACTTCATTAGTTTTACTTCTGTTCCCTCTTACTTCTGACTGGGCCACAAATAACTTCTGTTTTCTTCTAGTGTCCAGTTATCCTCTCTCATGACACCACTGCTGCTGACGATGTCAACCAGTGAAAGAATACAGCTCCAAGTATTCTGACATCCCATATTAGACCCAGAAGTGGCCAAGAAACACAGATATAAAAAGAGTTTCAAAACACAACTGTGACTGTATTCTCCGACAGCAGTTTTCCAGCTCACAGTGGAAATGGGCTGATATGCTACCTCAGTATTCTCCAGCACGGAAACCCAGGGCAAAATAGTAGCAACCTGAGATACTCTTTATTTCTTCCCTCTTTAAATTCCGGATGCTCCTATCTTGCATTTCTCAAGTCTATTTTCATAGCCACATCAGGCCCCACCCCCCCTTGCAGACAGCTGATTTCAATTTTTGTTCTTGGAAGAAAAAAACCTGATTTCACCTCAATTTAATTTGCTCCAAAATTGGAGAATTAAACCCAGGGGTGATTCGTGTCCAGTGTCTTGCTGCTAAAAATGCCAAGTGTTTTGCAAGCTTGGCCAACGACTGCTGAAAGCAAGGGGCCAGCTTCACCTTGGCGCGGCTCTATTCCTGCGCTGCTGTAACAGCACTTCAATCAACAAGCAGAACTGGCAGAAAGCGCTGATGCATCGGGCCCGCGTATAGAGTACACCCACTTAATCAGGTAATCAACTTAATCAGGACACTTCCCAAGGAACCAAATTAAGCTTAATGACACCAAGTGGCAAGGACTGCTGCTTAATTGGGATAGTAATTCTGCTTATGGTAATTGGGATGCCTGCAGGTGATTAACTGGTAGTGAGCTAAGAAGAGACAGTCTCTGCAAGGCTCAGAGGCTGTCGGTGATTTGTCTCTCTTCAAAAGCCTCTGTCAACAGCAGATAAGCAAAGCAAAACTTTTACCACCCTCTCATTCGGGCACTGGTTGAACAGAGCATTTCGAGGTGGAACGGGAGCACAGAAGCAGAAGGGGGAAAGCCCTATAGACTCCTCAGGTTAGCCCAAAGCTGACGCTAGGGGCTAGTACATAGGAGTCACAGAACTGCATCCCATCACTTCCCAGCCGGTGTCAGAGCACAGAAACAAATGTTTTGCAAATGATAAACAAAGAGGTGGCTGAAACCTGCCATTTGAAAATATTTCTTGTGGAAATGACTTTTTTTAACATCCCTAATTGCTATGCAGAGTAGGCATGAGATGTTCTGAAGTTAAAATCTGTCCTTCCTTTGAAATAGCTGTTGGAAATGGTGAAGCTCTTCTGAAACCAGGTCCGTGATACAACAGAAGCCTCCAGAGCCACCACGCAAGGCAGGGAGGAGCAACATTTTCAGAGTCCAGACTCAAATGACTATTTTAGAGCACTTTCTCATTTCCAGTAGCCACTTCAGACCACACGATTAGTCAAAATGCAAGGTCTCACAGAGCACTCCATTTCAGAAAACATGGGGATGAAGTGCAGTTTCTTTTACAGAGCTGCTTTATTTGCAAAAAACAGAGGATATCTCAGTTTGTTTCACTTGTGCTCGTTCCCTCTTGTAGCATTTCCCCAAAGACCAAAACCTGTACAGATTTCCAGCATCTCTATTGACTCCTCACTGGTTTACACTGAGATACATCCCAGCTACTTCTCCAGCTCACCCACCCACAGCAGTGAACACCACGTGCTTGGAGAGCTCTGCTGTCTCAAGAGCTGTGTGTCCCCACACTCATCATGAGCAAAGGACACTCCAGAAGCCCCCTGCCCTCAGAGATTTACCCAAGAGAAGAATAATGTATCTCATTTTTTAAATTCAGAGCAAAGAAGAGGCAATTCAAACTAAGATTCGCATTGCACCTCGTCTCTTCAAAATACGCACATGAAAAGGGAGAGTTTGGCAGGGGGAGGTTTTGGAGCTAGATTTTTGCCTAAGTTTTAGCTCCAGATCACTGCTGTGATCTCATTCACCCAGGCACATCCAGAAGTGGCAAAGAGGGAACTAGGAGCTGTAGGAAACAGCAGTTAGAAACTGGGGACCCCGCACTACTCTGCCTTCGACAGCTGTGATCACCTCCCCGTACCAGCGTTCACCACAGCGCTGGAGCCAAGGACCACACGAAGGATGTCAATTGATTGCCTGTAACGTCAGCCCACGTGGATTCGCATGTGAACGTGTGTGTCACCTGGTTTTTGTGGCAACCCCCGCTGCCACACCTGCCCAGGGCAACCCTCGTGCTGCACTGATCATATTTAACAATTGTCTCGTTGTTGTGGCGTGCTTGGTGTCCCTCGAATGCAATGCCGCACTTTTCTCTTAGAAAGGAGGATTTGTCCCCTGCTGCTGGGCTACTTTTTCTCCCCGGGCTTTGTTATGCCTTTCTTTCATCACATACTTCATGATCTGTTGTGTTCCACACACACGTGTATGGCTTCTGTTCTTCACGACACGTGGTCCCAGATATTACGAAGGATAACTCGGTCTTGCCTCCATGAGCATTTCGACTCCTTGCTCCTGACTTACGGCCCTGTCATGCTATTAGCTTCATTAGGAGGAATGACATGAGTGTGTGCGTGGTGTGAGAGAGGAGGGGAAATTCAGATTCCCATTTGCCTTCATCCACTTGCAGAAATTCCCCAAAAAGGGCTGTCAAAGGAAAAGGTAAGAGAATGAAGCCCTAAAAGGTGAATTCTTGAGTCTCTGACCACCTTCACATGGTCAGACCTCTGCCTGTTTGAGCTTCTCGGATTCAATCCACTCACACAAGCATCCCCAGAGGACAACCAGCAGGGAATCACACTGATGTGCTTCCAAAGCTACGGCATTGTGTTTCCTGCTTCCTACCAAGCACTGCAGCA
>NW_010416744.1:100664-107223 GCF_000710305.1 Buceros rhinoceros silvestris | reverse complement strand
GGAATTTCCCCTTCACTCCCCGCTGGTTCCACCAGGCTCCAGGAAGAAGCCAGCAACTGCAAAGGTTAACTGCTCTGAGCTGAACTCTTCCAGAATGGCCAGAGAGGCTGCGAGAGGACCGTGCAGTTGTGTTTGTCGGGAGATGCAATTTGCCGCGTGAACTCATCGACTCGGTGCTCCCACTCCCTCCCTCTCACCGCTTCTGGTTTGCATCACATCCGATGAAGTCAAACTTGCAGAGCAGTTGCTGGTGAGCCCAGCGTGATGGCCCCCTCCCCCATTAGCGCTTACAAAATACAATAAATAAATTCTAATAAATATATCTTCAAATCAAAGCCATTTTGAGCTGCTTAACCGAGTGCATATCTAGTCCTTTGTACACATATTTGTACAAAGTGTTGCCTGTAATTTTAAAGATGCTCGCCTCAGGGAGGTTTCGTTTTTCCATTGAAGTCCCCTTGATTTACTGTATGCAATATGTTACAGCTTCCTTATTTGCTCCTTTGGGACAGTTACTGACAGTAAATCTCTATTAAAATATTCTTCCATATGGTTGCATGAAAATTTTATTGCAGTGAGCCCGAGGCTGAAGGTCACAGCTGAGTAGCTGCAGTTAAGTATTGCAGTCTATGGACTCGGAGGTACATCTGTTCTGGGAGCTGGAGCAAAATTAGAATTTTACTGTCAATAGCAGTTCTCCAAAACTAGTTCCATTTGTTTACCGTCACAGGCCTGTAGCAAGGCAGTACCCGCCATCTATGTGCACAGGCCGCCGTGGCTACATGATTTAGGTCTTTAGCTCCGATCCAAAAATTACAGAATCCGGAGGTCGCTGGAGAGAGTCCCTAATGTATATTTCATTTAGTAGACATGAAAATTTCATCTTCTCTCACGTGATCTTACTCTCTCGCTTGCTCACCCGCTTTTCGGCCTGGGCTTTCCTCTTCATTGAAAACTTTGCTGGGCAGTGTGTCACACAGACGTTATAAACGATACAACAGCATGGTTTTCAACCGGCTGCTCGCAAGCCAGCTACAGGAACGCTTTGCCCCTGCCCACACAACGGCTGCAGCAAGAACGGCCCCGGCAGCAGCGGGCTGCACGGTCTGGATGCCGCCGACCTGCCGGGCAGCAGGTCCGGCTCCCGGGGTAGAAATGCCCATGATTCGTGCAACACAGAGAGCTGTGTGAAAAGAACGTTCCACTGTGGAGGACCGCAGAGCACCGGGGCGTTAGATTGCTCTAAACATTACATTTAGCAATTGCTGCCAGGGTCAGCCAAATGTTAATCTACTGCTTGTATTTGTTTGAAATAAAAGAGGAAACATCCAGGCATATTTCTAAGCCCATCTTGTTTAGCCATATGACATCTATCAGAATGGCTCCGAGCCAAACCAGGCCTTTCCAATATGCGGCGTAATTTGGAATTTCTAGAGGAGAAATCAAACCTAAAATGCATCTGTGATTTTAACCTACGTTAACAACATTTTTTTAAAAGGTTACAGCATCCAGTTTGATGGCACGGTGGAAAACTGCCAGCCGAGACATCTGAGAAGGTCAGGAACGGAGCGAATTTTTGAGACGCAAAAGCCTGTTAGAGAGATGCAGTAATTTGGAGAACAATCAGCAGAGCTCCAGTCCCCCGAGGACCCGGACTGGAGATGCCATAGGAGGGGATCTCACTGCCAGTAGCACTTGTCCGGACCTTCTGGGACAGAGGTAATTTTCTGAATGCAGCCGCTAGACGGAAGGCCTGGCAGAGGAGGAGGTGGGGAAAGCGTGATTTACGTTTGCAAACAGTGATCTGCAGCAGAACTTGGCGGCGGTTGTGAAGCAGTTTCTTGAAGCAGGAGATGTGCTGACTGTTCAGTACCACCTCGGGCTGTGCCCAACTAGCCATTTTCTGAATCAAAAGATGAACAACACTGCACGCAGGGCGCCAGCCTAAATCCACAACGATACAAGTGTATCTGGCGGCCAGGATACCTGGGAAGCCTACCAGACTTTTTTTTTCGTTTTTTTTGTTTTTACCAATGGCTCTTTCTAGATCGGTATCTGTGCCAGAACGTACTCGTACTGCAGGCACAGCGGTGAAAACCAGGCCTGGCAGAGGCGGCGAGTGTTAAATACCTGGAATTGCAATATCCAACCTCCCTATTAATTGCTTGCTTAAAATCTTGCAGGAGTTAAGCAACCGTTAGCCCTTCACCAACACCACAAAACATTTCCAAATCTAGAATAGACAAACAGCACGCGAGGAAGTCATCTCCCCCTTTGGTGGCCGTGCTATAAGGCATGAAAAGCAGTTCGCCTTGATGCCTCATCACACTGCAGATGAACTTACAGGTCTCTTCCAGCCAAAGCGAAGATCTGTGAAGATACCTTAGGAACCAGCGACCAGCTCTCTGACAGTAACAGGCTTCGCTCTGAAGCAAGGGACTCTTCGGAGCTGGGAAGGTGCCGTTTCTAAGCTGCCGTCTGCCTGGCTACCAGTTACTGGTTCATTACACATTTTAAACAACAGAGAGATGGATCTTGCAGTGAAGACACCTATCATGGTTTCACAGGTAAGTCTTAATACTCATTAGATGTTTTGGTACTCAAAGGCTTACTTGGTTCACTTGAATGTTATTTTTCAAAGTACAACAGACATAAACTTGCCGTAATATTTTACCAAAATAGATGTGTACTATGAGAAACTGAGATGAATTCTCCACCGCTCTCTCCCACGCCCTAACAAGCCGATAAAAATGATATTAGGTGATCAAATGCAGAAATAAAAAAAGGAGGCAGACATAATGATAAACTGTAATGAAGTTAAACAGCTGGCAGACTCCTTGGTGAACGTGCCACCTGATGACTTGTACTGAGATGCCGGCAATGCCCCCAGCTCACCGATCAGACAGCAGCCCCTGGCATACACACCCAACATTGCCTCCCGTTCATTCACCGGCCTGATGGAAACCACCTCTCTTGCTATAAGGACAGAAAACATCGACTACACGTGTGTATCTGGGAAGAAAAACAAAAAAAAAGGAACAGCTTACAGTTGTTCTAACTTACACTCCTCTAAAAACCCACAGTAACGCAAGGTCAATGCTCCTGAACGAATTCTGGGTGTTCTGCAGACTGGGACTAGGCTCGCGAACACCAGTCTCCTCCGAAAGCCGGAAAGGTTTTGCTTCTCTTTAGCTTCAGAGGAACGTGTTTCAAGCTTTGACCCTGAAACACAGCGAATGGTACCAGAAGAGGTCCCTTCCTGCCGAGTTCTAGCTTAAGGTAAGGAAAAAGCAGCCCCTATATTGTAGGTTAAGGCAAGAAGGAGAACTGACAGGAGCATCGAAGCCGATCCGAAGCCAGGGCCACCCTCGCTCTGTTCCGAGCTGCATTCCTGTGACTTCACGTCATATCAGCACCACACCCAGAACACGCACAGCGGTCTCCGTTCTGCAAAGCCACCCACACGTATGCTGCGCCTAAGCACCTGCCTTGTACCCAGGACTTCCCAAAGCAACGCACGTACTTAAACATTCAGACACTCAGATGGGGCTGACATCCAGACCTCCCGTACAAACACCGACAGACCTCCCCGTACTCTTCACTCCCTCTTCAAGTTCTCACCCTCCATAGAAATAACACTAAAATATTCTCAGAAAACACAGTTTTGCCTCTCTACAGATTTTTTTTTCTTTAAGACTAAGCCTGCACTTCTCTTTCTTGGGACCTGTAAGCTGGGAGGAGAACTCAGCTCCAGGCAGCTTGTGCAGCAGAACCAGAGTCTGCCCCAACAAGCAGGACACCCCCACACTTGAAGCAGTTTTGGTTTCATCTCTGAACTGACTTCTTTTCTCCCTGCTCTAAACTCTTGGCGACACCTTACATTCCTCTCACCTGCTTGCCGGTTGCCAAAATACTTTGTTTGTTTGTTTGCTTATGTTCTAGCTGCATCACCAGCTGTTTTTCTTAGAAGCACCGTTCTCCCCACATTCTGTTCCAAGATCTCTCCGCTGCTCATTATTAGGCGTTGTTGCCTCTAACACCTTGTTCCTGACCCTTGCCCTGGCTCAGCTGTCTTCTCCTTTCCCATTCCTCACTCTCCTCCTCTACTGGCTCCCTTTTGCCTCCTGTTTTCCTCCGACTGCCCGGGTCACCCGCTCTCCTGAACCAGGGCACACAGCAGGCGCCCGGCAGGGCTGGCCCCTTCCCCCTCTCCCGGGCGTCTTCCCATGAGCACAAAGTACATACGGCAGCAGAAGGGCCGCATACATGTGTGTCAAAGCTTGATGCACATAAATAAAAGCTAGTCAGTGACTAATTTATTTTCTCAGTATCTATTAAACACAGCTTAAACTGCCCTGGACATATTTAGGCTGGAAATGAGAAGAGGGTTTATAACCACGAGAAGAAAGACAGCCTCTCAGTAGGAGTAGTGAGGGCAAGAAACCTCAATGGTTTCAAGATGGAACTAGATAAGTGCTTGAAAGACATCATCTGATGTGGTCGCCTTCAACAGCAGGGGACAGGACTTGATGACTTAGGAAGTTCCTTTCAGTCTTAATTCTTATCTTCCTGTGTGGGCTAAATGTCACCCACAGCAGTCTGCAGACGAGAGCCGCAGAAATGAAGCACAGGAAAGGTGGCCGCTGGCCTCTGCCGGCTGCGGTCACCTTCCCAGCTCCGGCACACGGGTGCTGTGCACACTGGGGCGCCAAGGGGACTCGTAAGACTTGAGTGCCATCATGAAGTGCTCTGAAGGACGTTGCCCAGGCTGCTCACATGTGAAGGTGACGCGCTGTAAGGCCCTCGCTGCTTTTCCTGCACGCAGCAGAGGACAGCAGCTGCGATCTTCTTCCCCACCTCTGAAAAGCCGCCTGTTTTTGCCTGGGAAAACGCAGGCTCTGCAGCAGTCAAGGGGTATTTGCTTCCTGTATAAGGCTTTGGAGGCAACAACGCGCTCAACTATAAAGTAAAATTAAGCTAAAAAGCACAATCCAGCACCAACCACTGGGTTCAGTCACACGCTTACTGGCACGGTGGCTGCAGAGCTAGTGCACAGCAACAGCCTGGGCACACGCTCACAATGAATTCAACCACGCCAGAAGAGCTCAGGGAGCTACGTCCTCCTGGCTGAGCTGCCCTGCCAGCAGTCCCCACCGCAAGCTCAAACTGTTGGCTTACATCTTCATCAGAAGGTTGATTTTTAGCATCCTCTGCAAGAGAACTACCAGCTGATCCACTCTGCCTTGCAACGCAGGCAGGCTACCAGCGTGCGCCCCGACCCTCACAGCAGCTCCGCTGAAGGGAGGCAACTTCTCCAGCTGCCTTAGCTCACCTGACCAAAACTGCTGCAAGCATTAGCAGCTGGGGACGACATGGTCAGTGGTGACGCTCGGAGGGCAGGCTGACATCTGTGAGTCTTCTAAGACCTCCATAGCACCACCCGCAAAGCCCTGTCAGACCAGCTCTGCCTGTCATTTATTATTTGCTCCGTTGCCTGCAGCTCCTTTTGAAGCTTTAAAAGCTTTTGGTTTTGATAGTAAAAGGATATTTGTGCCTTGCCTGTGGAAACGTCAGGCCCTGTATTGTTCAGTCTACAATAAAATATGTCTTTCAATTTGATTTATTTCTCTCAGTTTACTTTGACTTAAGTTGGCAGCATGGCCCGGGTTGGACTTTGTTGACGGCCTTACAGTTCGTTTTGCCGGATGAGGGCAGCCAGTTCTATGTTTGTTATCCCACCTCCAGGACTCTATTCAAAATGACTAGGAGTTGTAATGTTTGAAATCTGATTATTTACAGCAATGCCTCCACTTGTGAAGGCATTTTCAGTAGAAATTGTCTGAAAGCAGACACATGGACTCAATTGAAGACATGTTTTTAAAGTTACTTGTCAGGAGAATGAATCCTTCTGCCCACTCTGGAGCTTTTAAGGTTTTGGTTTTTTATAGTCAAATTATATTTAGTCAAAAAAATCCCCAAACCAAGCAGGTTTCAAAATGCTGTGTGAGCCTCCAGCAGGACAGCCAGGCCTGGACCTCCCTCCCCAGGAGGGCAGGAGGGCTGTGCAGGCAGACCTGTCACCACCCCGTGCCATCCTCCGTCTCCTTCTCCTGCCGGCTGAGCTGCATAAACAGGTCCACAAGCTCCCTAAGGCTAAGGCTGGCATGGGTTAGAGGCAAACCGGGTCAGCCCGTGTTCACTTCTCCCCTGCCAATGTCTCTCAAAGCGTCTATCAGGTGCTTCAAGCCTCCACACAGCCCCTGTGGACACGCCACTAGGCTGGGGAGGTGAGGTTCTGTCCCCCTTCCCAAGCGAAGCATTTTGCCCCGTGCAGGTCCACAAGCTCCCTAAGGCTAAGGCTGGCATGGGTTAGAGGCAAACCGGGTCAGCCCGTGTTCACTTCTCCCCTGCCAATGTCTCTCAAAGCGTCTATCAGGTGCTTCAAGCCTCCACACAGCCCCTGTGGACACGCCACTAGGCTGGGGAGGTGAGGTTCTGTCCCCCTTCCCAAGCGAAGCATTTTGCCCCGTGCAGTTTAGTTTCCTACCTGCAACGCAGG
>NW_010416744.1:89437-100550 GCF_000710305.1 Buceros rhinoceros silvestris | reverse complement strand
ATGCAGACACGGGGCTGCATGCAGGAGCCTTGAGACCTGCAGCCTGGCACTGCCGCAGGAGATGAAGTGACCTGGAATCCCACCTCAGGCTCAAGTCTGTCGCCATACTACCATTACCTGCATAAAGACAAAAACCAGGATAAAACCTAACGGAACACATCCAGCAAGGTCGGCAGACAAAAGTCATAAGCTCTGTGCAACAGCTGGCTGGAGGCAAGCCCACCAGAACCGAGCGTGCCGTTCCCAGGCCAGCGCAGGCGGATTTTCCTACCAAGACAATATGGGGTTACACCTTTCTGAAAATGTGCCGGAGAGCTCACTGAGGAAAGATTATTTGTTGTTTGCTTTGGATTGTTTGTTAAAGCTGTCTCTCCAAAGTGCTCCTTCCTCTGACTCCTGCTAGAATCAATGGGAATCAACGGGGCTGGAGACAGGGCCCTAGAGTGGAAACCGAGATTTTCATTAAAATACTCTTCACGCTGGCTGGCAAGTTCCTAAAGTCATGGGACACGCAGCCAGGAAAAGGTATAAATCCTTGGACACACAGAGTGGACGAAATTCCGATGGACACCAGAGCTGTCAGAACACTCCCAGCAGACTCGAGACAGAGCCAAACCAGATCTCCAGCCTTTTCACTCCCAGCACGAGGGGATGGCACAAAGTCCTCACGACGACAGTTCCCGAACTCTCAGAGAGCTCATCTCCCAGTGAAAACAAACACCGGACTACGCAGAGCACAACTCTCTCCAGGCAGGGTCAGCCCTTAGGAACTGCGGCTTTCCTGCTGGAACCAGCACACTCTTCCGCGGGCCAAGAAAAAAGGAGGAGAAGCAGCATGGTGGCAGGTGCATCTGCTTCAGTCTCCATCCCCTCATCGTGACTGACAGATTACGAACTACATGTCTTTTAACATTTGCTATTGCTTTCTTCAGCAACACAGTAAACTGAAAAAGAAAATGGATATAAGTATTCCAGCACCCCCCAAATGTATTTCCCCTCCACTTAGGAACGTGAAAACATAACGCTTCAAGTCCCCAAACGCTGGTTTAACCGCGTTGGTAACAAACCCTGCCCTATCAAGACTGGCTTTAGAGCAATAGGTGCAGCCACTTTCCTGGGGTTCCTCCAGTACAGATTTGACCAACAGGCCAGAGCAACTCCTCCGAGTCAGGTTACACACCACGCACAGTCAGTCACTCAGAGCCAGCGTATCGACGACACAACTGACCACGGTAGCTCCTCTGGAGCACCTGGGTTCACCACACCAGGGGGGCTGTCACACACTCCTGCAAAGCCTATGAGATAAGCACCCGTGTTTTAAAAATCCTTCACTGCACAAGCTTGTGGCCACTTTGCAAATGCTGTGACTTTCTTCAGCTGCATTAATTACCATCCCATTAAGCATCTCTTGACAAGGATCAGGCTGCAGCATTCTGCCTGACAAATGACGATGGCATTACCTTTCTTTTCAACAGAGATTGTACCACCTTTAGAGGGATAAGGAAGTGTTTTCCGTTGTCAGGATTTGTTATTTATTCTGTGGTCACATCTTGGGGTCATGAACAAGAGACTTCCCTTGCTCGCAGTTGAAATCCTATCCTGAAGCATTAATATGCTGCTTTTTCACATTCCATGCTCACTGCTTAATTTGATTTCTAATGGTGTATGTTACTACGGTTCCACTGAAGTGAATGGATAGAGTCCAACTTATACCATGTAAGAAGCTGGCTCCCCGCCACTGAAAAACAGGCAAAATTAAACTTCTCAGAAAAATTTTATCACCACGCTCTAAGCCCTTAAAGATAACGTAGTCAGCGACAAAACCAGAACAGCGTCGAGAAATTCCGACGAGAGCACTTCAGAAAAGAACACGGGTCGACACCTTTGGTGTGTAACATTTGATACAAGACTGACTCCCTGATTTCCTTCAGTAAGTAGCTTAATTGGCTTAATTGCAAATCCTGCCCCGCACATTTCCACCAGCCCTACCTGTTTCCTTTCCGTACGAGGCCGTTCCAGTCTATCGTCTTAACTGCAGATTTCAATGTCTAACTCTGGGTGCTCACTTTGGAGAAGCTGGACGTAATCTCAGACTTTGTGGTTTGAAACTTGAAACAATGACTGACAAATGTAAACGTGCCATAAATACCACAGTCTGTAATCTTGCCTTCCACTTTTATCAGGACTGAGGACAAAGAGAAAAGACCCGGCTACACTCAATACTAAATTATACGCATTTGTATTAAGACAGAAGGAAGCTGAAAGTCCAGGCCAAGTCGCTGTCTTCAGTAAAAGCATCGCATCAGCAATTCTGTTTCCTCAATCCAAGGCTGCTTTCATTTCTTGCTTGTTTCGCTATATATTTCTATTGAGGGAACACTTTCTCAGCAGCTTTTAGTCACTTCTTAAATGCATTTTATGAGGAGACAAAGTCAAATCACTATTACTTAATTAACACAATTGTGAAGACTTCACTCCAGCTACACAATAGCTCTCCTAATCTTGCAGAAGGATGCATGACTTCATTATTGAGTATATTGTTTCCTATAAACATATAAAACCCCTACAATAACAATCCCATCAGCTGAAATGAAGTTATCTGAGAACAGAATTAAACTCTCAATGACCCTTTGCTCCACTCCATAGACCCCTATTAATAATTCTAATCTAATCAGTGGGGATAAATGTACTGCTGCAGCCTATGCCAGGCACTCTGCCAGGAGGTCCTACTGCAGCCCATCTGAGTCATTCCAGCCAGAGCTTCTCTGGAGGAGATGCATCTTGCACGGAGAGGCCACTGGCTGACTTCCTCTTTTGTTATCTTTTAGTGGCAAAGTCATGTCCTTGTAACTGATAGACACTTCTCTTTGTAAATAACCCTGGAGTGACGGATAGAGCTTTTGCCAGACAAAGCCTGTAAATAGCGAGGCATTATTCATGCCGGGCATGAGAACACTGTGTCACGGCTGACAAATTTATGGTAGATATGAGCTCACCTCTTCCACAAATATATACTTTCCCAGCAAATTCATCACATGTTTTAATGGCCCCATACTGAATTTGTCAGCTGTCTGTCCCTGCACATTGTTTCCTTTGGATTCCTGTCAAGGACTGTTTGTTAAAATCATCTCCCTCTTCCATCCTTTAGCTGCTAGCCCCAGGAAAGATCAATGATGACACATCTATTGATAATATTTTATATTCAACTATTCGGGTTGTAAATCATTTTAACAATACTGATATGTTTATTGAGTGTCTGCTGGCATTGCAATTATACAGAAAGTGATGTCACCCTAAATCTTGGCTTTGTTGGATTGCTTTTTATTTCTTCCTTTCCACTCCTACCCCACTTCATAATTAAAATATGTCACTTGTTATTTTTGCGTTCCCACTCTAGCAGCAGTGAGAACTTTGGCATTTTAGAGAAGGTGTGGAGTCCCAGGGCTTCTGTCTCCCATTAAAACCGAGTACGCAAAAGCACTTCCCAGCAGTACGTGCAGTCACTGCTCCAAGTCTGCACAGATTGCTGGCAGAAAGTGAGATGGACGGAGAGGAGGGCAGAAGGACAGCTCTTCGTGCTCTACCCTGACTCGGCCAATCGACCAGAGGCGCCTCTCCAAGCCCTGCACAGCGGGCTCTGCTACCAAAGGGGCACCTCCTGCAGGAGACGAGCAGAGAGAAGACACTGAATCTCCACGGTGATCAATCCTGCAAGAAGACTCGAACAGGTTGAAAATCCAGTCCCAAGCCCTGTCCTGCAAGCATGCTCAGCAAGACCTTCTCCATTTCACACAAACCACTCCCCTGCAGATCTTTATTTCAGATGATTACCAGGAATAATCTAGAAGACTGAAAAAGTCATTACTAGCCTGGTTTTGCCGTTTCCCTCCCTACCCTGCTACAGGTCCAGGTGACTCCCAACCATTGTCCCCCACTGCACAGAGGGAGCTGACTTCACCGTTCAGCTCTGTATGGTATTTCACCTTTTAATTCACAACCACACGTTATGCAGATACATTTCTAAAAAAAAATTATCCAGGGCTTTACAGTTCGTTTTAAGACTTCTTTTCCTCCTTAGAGCCTGTGTTATGTGCACCCAAAGCGAAGAGAGTGTTGGCCAACAGGAAAAGTCACATTTGTTCTTTGAATGCAATATGTCATCATTCATTAGAGAAGACTCAGAAACAGAGTTTCTCCCAAACCAGACAGCAGGCAGGATTTACACTATTTCATCAACTTGCTAAATTTAGTGGCTGCCTTTTTTCTCTTCTTTTTTTTTAATCCTGTAAAGATACAGAAGGAATTACCTGGGTACAGGCGAAAGATTTTTGTAAATGCATAAACACAATGGTGAAAAAAGCCTAGAGAGGGTTCCACTGGGATGCATATTTTCCTTTACGTACAGAGATACACCGAGCTGATTTTGTCATTACCAGTGACGGGACATACCTCTTAAAATATGTTTCGAATATGCAGCCAACTACCTCTGAGGTGTCCCGCTAATGTGAAACTTTTATGAGCTGCCTTCATGAGCCTATAAAACTGGACAGGAACTCTGATGAGAATTTCAGGCCGTACAGAAATGTATCGAGGATAACACTTTTTCCTGTGGTATACTGGCATGTCAACATGTAGACTCAACTGTTCTCATGGCTTTCCAGACATGTGGCTTCTAAGGCCAGATCTGAGTTTCATTTATCCCAGTATATTTTCCGTGTGTCAAAAGATATTACTTTAGATCTACCCAGACTGAAGCAAGGACACAGCCTGGTCCTCGATTTCAGCTAGTAATGGGCCCAGAAAAGAGCGGCAGACCTGCCAAAAGGGGAGACATTTAGAGCTGCAGCGAAATCTGGATTGTGATCTGGCTTCTGGGTTTGCGAGGGATGCAGACACATTTACTGTTTGGATATCCGAAAGTCTTAGCAGAACAAGTACCGCAGACAAGCAAAAATTTCTGCTGGATAATTGCACTTTTGCTTTTGCAAGTTGCCTTGTTCACCCTGTAAGTATTTGAACAAGTCTTGGCCAATACCCAATTTTTTTTACAAAACCCCCAGACCAGACTACTTTCATATGGTCTCCGGCTTTTTGCAAACATTTTATGGCTTCATAACTCTGAAAGGTATTTTCCTGTTTCCAGTGCTTCCATTTTCCTTCGCACTGAGGGCAGACATCCCTTACATCCTCTTCATCTTTATCTTAATGGAAGCTCTGGTAACGAAGAGGGAAGTCAAGCCTTTCCCACTGGGAATGTGGAAGAAACGTGCTGCTTACAGGGGGCTCAGCCTACGCTTGACTCAAGTCAAAAAGAAACTCTCTGACTGTCCTGGCCTCCACCAACTGTACATTCCATTATAATGACTGCAGGCATAAATCAGCCCTGAGTTACGCCTGTCAGATAACCTGCTAGGTATCGGCTTAGCCCCATTCGCCATCAGCAACCTAATTTATGTAGACACTCTTCAGTACCTTGTGTATATAGAGAGATTACAGAACTTGATACATAAAATTTTAATGATCACAGCTTTCACTCTAAAGCCTGTCTCTCCTGTCATGCGGGAGCAGAGGCCAAACATTCCTATCTAAGGTAGGCTCTTAGATCTGATTAAGTGGCTAGGCGCTGCGAAGGTACGGTGGGAACCAGGCGGACCAGGGGTTCGAAATGCCTCAGAAAAGGTCACAGGTCCACCTCACTTCGGGCAGTTAACCACAGCACCCAGTTCAGAAGCCTAATTCATCTTGAACTGCCTTTACATCAACGAAGAGCCCTGGCTTTTTCCGTGACGGTGATTTATCCTAGTGGAGACCCCCTTTCTCTTCCCATTACAGGGGTACCTGGGATTTAGGCACACCTTGTACCTGCAGGAAGTGAGATGGGATGAGTCCACGCGTACGCGATTGTCAAATGTAATTTATTGAGATGCCTAAAACCGTGTAAGGATTTGAGATACCTCTTGCCTCATCAGGTCTCCTTCTGAAGTGTAGCCCTAAACACACTCAGATCCGTTTGCATCCAGGATCTTGTTCTGCTCAGAAAGAGGGTGCTGCTTTTCCAAAGGGTCTTTTAAAAAAAATATAAATACATGGATGCCAAAGTTTGGTTCAAACTCACTTCCAGGCACTGCCTTGGCTCTGTTCTCACTTGGAGAGATGATACCAGCAGTCGATATACTCCTGCCCACTTAAAATCTGGCTGAGATCAGGAACGGGCCCAGTACACTTATCTAACAAAATAAATTGAACAGCGTGAAGAAGAATGTTAACAATGATGATACATCCTTGTGAGTATATTTGATACATCACTTGGCTGTCTTTATCATCAGGGGAACACGGATGTCTTGCTCACCACAGATTCCAGAGTATTTCAGGCATGAACGGGGTATGGTGTTTGTTGTTCGTAGTTTTGGGCAGTATCCTGTATGGAGTCACAGAAAACCCAATGTGCCAAAAGACTCTGAGAAACTTAATTTCCCCAGCAATTGTTTATATCCATTTTAGCTTATTCTGCTAAACTTCTCTGCACCAGTTGGGGTTAGACATTGCTAATGCTTGTACACTATAAAACAGAGGAGTGACTGGGAGGAGGAGGTTCATTCCCACATTCCCACATTCACTTAGCAATAAACCGAAGCATGTGCACTTACACGGTGCTTTTGCCAATTCCATTATTTTCTATACAAAATGTCATCATGTTCCTAAGTGTTATCATTTCCTTTTTTCCCAGACAGTCACTGTCTGTAACACGCTGTTTTGGAAGGGATCCCTCCCGGATTCTGGGTATTCCTTCACTTACAGAGCTGTTTCTCACCACAAACCCAAAATTAAAAAAATGAAATAAATAAAAAAGCAGAGTGCTGGAAATCCATGCATTCAAAATCAAAGGGCATTGGTCACCTATTAGTTTTAGCTTAATTACCGATTTTCACTTGTACATTCCTGCAGGAACGACACTTTAGAGGAAGTGGCTATTTTACACACCAGCTTATCTCCTGGATCTCGAACGACTGCTTATGGACGGGCTTTCCCAACCGGACGCAAGCTGTGTTTGATTTAACTCGATGTATATTTATGTGACAGAGTCTAACCAAGGTGGACTTTGTGCCACAACTGTACTGTTTGCACAGCTACAGTTTCCTGGGGAGGAAAGTCCTCCCACTGCAGCACTGACAGGATGCCAGTGGCAAGAGAGTTTACATAATAAAATCATGGTTTAAAGGATTTATACCTCTCTCAGTAGAACAGCGATGACATTCCTCGTTTACAAGCACGGGCAACAGCTTCAGCTGCAAGTAAAAGGTTAAGAATAAGGCCAAATAAAAGCCCCTGCAGACAGACAACAACATGTTTTACTCCATGATCCTTTCCCTCCTCCAGCAAGGATCCTGGAGGGCACTTTGCTGGGAACCTGTCTTCTACATGGCCTTCTGGATGTAGACACGAGTGTGCTGTTCAAGTCATACAGCAAGGCCAGATGTGAACCAGTCCACACAGAAACAGCAGCCGTAGAGCGGTGTTTACCACAGCACTGGGCCCGTAAGCGCTGCCAAATGCTCCTTAGTGCAGTCAGTGGCTTCCATACAGGTTTCGGTGTTCTCCTTCCCCCTTTTGCTCTCTCCCTCCCTTGATGGACAAGACTTGCAGCCCTGAGGAGCAAGAGGAAGGCAACAGAGGCACGGGAAGGCACAATTTATCTCCACCTTGGCACCAACATCAAGTTAGGCTTGATTTTCAAAAATGCAAGAACACTGCCCACTGACTCCAGTGCCTGAACACGGACCCGAGAGCAATGCTGGAGGCTCCTGGTTTTGAAAGCCTTGGCTAGAGCCAATGCCCCTTCCTCCACGGAGCTGCTATCAGACCCCTATGGCCAGTGCAGGCATCGACACACAGAGCTGTCAGGAATACTCTGGTTTTCCTCTCTCCCAGCTGCCAAAGCGAGTGCCAGAAACAAAGCTGTTTGGAGGGGAAGAGGATGGAGAGCGGAAGATACAGACAGAAAAATGTCAAGGAAAAGGCTGTTTGGTTTCCTTACTGAGAGGAAGTGTCAGGCAATAACAGAAGGACGTAGGAAAGCACTGTGACTCACTTGGCTGGCCGAGCTCCTCTGAATCTCACCTCTGGGAGGTGAAAATCAGCACTGTCGGAGCTGAGGGAAAACCAACCTGGCAGCCCAGCCCGCTTGTTAACCAGTAAAAGTGTCTGGTGCTTTCAAACCTCCACAGCCAAGAGAAGGATGGGGAGAGGAGAGAGACTCCGCGAAGCCGGATCAACAGGGCACAGCAACAGTGAGAGGCAGGGCGCCGAGATGACGCTGCGGACTTTCTCTAATGGATCTCTTCCTCACTCACCCCGAGCAAGGCGGCTGGCACATGGTATCTGGGAGTGCAGATGGATCGGCGGTGTCAGACGTGCAGCTGTACATATTTAACACACAGGGATCTTATTATCTATTTGCTGGCTGGCCAGCAGCAGGCTCGTTTTGGAGGCGATTGCTCACAGTTGTAGAGAGAGAAAAATAGAGAGTAGTCTTCAGTCATTAATCTTACACAACAGGCTGCGCAGCGTTAGAGCCAGAACTGCTACTCTCCTGCATCTGTCCCTCCCACTAGCCCTAAATCACTGCTTCTCAACTCCTCTCCATTACTGAGAAGAAAATTGCCTGGGCTAGAATTAGATACCACAACAGCACAAGCAGTCCTGCTGCACGAAATGGCTGCTACAAATTTTTTTCTGGTTTCAGGTCTCTAACAAGCCTTTGGACTTACCACCGACCAGCCAGCGGGGAAAAAGGAGAAAAACGGAGAGTTTTGATGCTGGCCATTGCAATTTTCAGGTTGAGAATAAATTTCAGACTCACAATAAGGCCCTTTTTTGTGGAGCAATTTTCCAGTATGACTTGACTGGCACCAGAGGCAGAGGTATGCTGCACATACCATCATCCACCCCTCGCTGAGCAAAGTCATAAGGTTTTAGGTCTTCACAGAGCAATGTCCCTAGAACACACATCTGATGTGATGGGAATTGGGGAATTTCTGGAACGTGGGTAATTGTCCTACATCTAGTTCATTTTAAAGTTCAGACCATCCCGAGGAGCTTTGCTGAACCACAGCCTAGCAGCTTGTGTGAGCTTGAGCCCATGATCACACTCCAGTTTTGCCTTTCCCCTTCTGTTGGGGGCACAAGGGCATCTCTCTCAGAATTAGCACCTGGCAGCAATGCTCTCCAGGAGGGGAGACTCAGCAAAGAAGGTGAAGTCTTTCTGTGTGTGTGTAACCCATCGGCTACGAGGGAATGCGAGAGATGCGGGTGGTTCTCTACAGGAAGAACAGCCAGCGGAAACAAACTCGGGAGCAGTAAGTTCTGCCTCCCAATATCAAATAGCAGAATCAGCTCACGTTCTGTAAGTTCAGCTAACTTCCAGCCGATCGAGCTTGTAGGCTTTGGGAAGTGTCTTTCAGAAGATACAGCTCCTGAACAACCTGCTTACTGACCGTGTTTGTCTGAACGGTAACCGACCGTGTCAGGTTTGCAGCAAACACCTGCGCGTGCTCGGATGACACACGTGTAATAAAGAGTGCGGAATGGTAAGATATTTAACTTCACTGTGTCAAGAGGAAAAGGTTTTCTTTTCCTAACCTGTAGCTGGATATAGAATAAACATCTCTAACTGGAAACAGCAGCTGGGATGGAGAGACGAGCAGGTCTTTTAAAACGGTCACAGTCCTGAAAACATTCAGGATGTTTTCCAGTATCACTGAAAAGTAGAAACCAGCCATACCCAGAGGAAAAAAACCCAAAACCAAGGGGGTGCGGAGAAGAACAATTTAGAAATTAAAAATATGTCTAACAGTAGGTAAAGTTTGGGACTACTTGCAGCTAATTGAACCTTTTCAGTGTTTTAATTGCAAGCCCATCACACGCAATGTAAAAGTAAAAGCCTAATCTCCCAGCAAACCCTTACAATCCTAACTCTAAAATAAACATTATTACCCAGAGAGAAAAGTGCAGCAGGAGAGGAGGCCTTAAGCCATGTTCATCTATGGAACAACAGAACTTTTGTGATTTCCCTCAACTGCCTGCAAAACACCCACCTGCCTTACTCGGCATCACCAGAAAGGCAAAAGGAAGAGTGACAGTAGCTGACAGATGTAAGGACAGTGCAATGAGGGAAAGCCGGAAAACTACCTTGAAAATGCAGAAATAAAGCAGGAAGGACTTTGTATGGAAACCGAACCAAGAATAAAGATGACCAGGGTTGGGAGCAGCCCCTCACAATGGCAGTGTTTTGCGGGACAGCAGGAAAGGCTGGCCTCGTGGAAAAGGATGTGATGGAACAAAACCGGCTCTAATGAAAGAGATTATCTTTCACTAGAAAGGAGCAAAGTCTCAGAGGCTCCTTATCAGCCCATCCTGCACAATGAAGAGGTCAGATTCAAGGGGTACATTAGTCAAAAATTACCCTCTGAACATTTACTTTCATCTCACTCTTTTCGATGAGGGCCACAGCCAATAATTACTAATGGCTAAGAGAGGGTTGTTTGATGGGGACCTGACATTCATTAGAGCAGACGCTGGCCTGGTTAATTGATCAGAAGGGTAGTAAGTGAAAGAGTTACACTAATGCCATTAATGGAGTGATGTAAATGTGCTATTGGTCAGCATCATTTCATAATTAGGTCACTTAGGGAGCCTTTTGGGTCACTGCTGGTGGAACAGCAGCCAAACCCAACAAACAAGTCTGCTGTGACAGATGCCCAAGTTACCGTTGTGCACAAACACTACAGGTGCTTGGGAAGAAACAAACCTTACAGCCTATAAATATTTTAGCCACGGCAGATGAATAATAAATTGGCGAGAACAACATAGTGACATGAACTCATGTGAAACCATACCACACACTGTGAACAATATGGCCAACTGCATTACAGCAGGACATCTGAAAAAAAACATCCTCAGGAGCTGGCCATCAGTCTTCTTGATCCCGCTTCATGGCTCCCTAATTCCTGGCCTAGACGCAGACGAGGAATTCCATCAACTCAGAAGTGCCGGCTCTCCGCGTGAAGCAAAACCAGAAGAATCTGTTTCTGTGCTATTGTTCATCAGCTGCTGA
>NW_010416744.1:70908-89347 GCF_000710305.1 Buceros rhinoceros silvestris | reverse complement strand
TGCTGAACCTGCAGAGAGCGAAGTGGGCAGCCCCGTGCACCGGAGCTGATCCGGGGAAGGGAACGGCAATGATGGAAGATGCACACCAGCAAGAGCTATGATGTTCACATACAAAGTGGAAATTAAAAAGTCAGTATCAACAACATCTTTTCAACTTCTTCCGAAGAAATAAGCTCACAAATACCATATTTTTACTAAAAATCAACAAAATCTAAAAATGCCAAGAACTTTCATCTTCAGACTTGAAGCATGCAGATAAAATGGAACTTAAACCTGAACCAGCCTGGTTCGGTTTTATGTTACGAAATCAAATTACTACTAACAGTATTGAGCCCTGGCAAAAACAAGTCATCCCCAATTTTCCTGTTAAAGAAAGGAATTTCAGAGCCCCAGCACCAGGGTAAAACAGGTCTGAAATCCATATCGCTCTTCTCACCTCAGCTTCTTCCAAAGCCAATCTGAACGTCCATATTCTTACAGCAGCCACCACTGATGGCATTAGAAATAAAGAACGTGACAACTCTGAAATGACAATGAGACTTAACCACACGCTCCACATAACCTACAACCTTCCTGCCCACCTGGAAAAAACCTCTATTCTGCCAAACTGACCCCAAATCCATTTCTGGCCGTGCCAGAAAGCATGCCAAAATTAGTCAGAGCCTTTCCACCGCCTCTGCCTGGCTTTGGAGCGAGCTTGTCCTGATCAAAGCCAAACTCCCAGAAATAAGCTACAGGTAGATGACAAAGATGTCAAGCAGAGGAACATAATTATAGGGACTTTTCAGAAATCACTAGTTAGAGCAAATGCCTTTTCCCCTCGGCTCTCAGATTATAACTCACGATTTACACTGGAATATTATTTAATTAGATCAGCATTTTGTCATTTTAATGATTCTTTATATTTCTCCAGTCTGATGGGTTAATCATTGCCTATCACAGTTTATGGCTTCTATCTTCTTTATTGTGCGTTGCCTCCCGTCAGCTATCCAAGGTGATGTGAACTTTGTGCTATTGACTTTCCTCACTCCTCTGGGGAGGTTGTCATGGAGAATTAAGCTATTGACAAATCAACAGCCAACACGCTGAACTCCTTCCTGCACGTCATCGTTAGGAATGTGGGAACCAGCCAACTCGCGGGTTGTGCAGAGCCGAGATGTTCCACCACCTTAAAGAAATGCCAGAAACCTACGTATCAGCTTCTGCTTGCATTTAAAGCTCTGCAAATCTGGAGCAAAAGGACTTCATCCTGCAGCCTCCAAAGTCTTCTAGAAAAACTTCGGGCGGCAGAATTAAATGAACAAACTTCAGGCTTCCTCTGATAATTTTTATCTTCACAATAGACATAGTTTTTGTTTCCAGAAACTGCTGTCTTCATTAGGTGCGACCAAGCAGATGAACTAGGCAGATAATTAACACGGTGCTAATTGCAAGAAGTGATGAATAACAATTATTTTTTGAACACTTAATAAATGTTAATTTTCTCCTTTTTCTTCTTACTCCAAAGTGTGGGAACTATTCTTACCATCTAGATAATTAGTCCATCAAAAAAATCTAACGTGTGAGTCAGTATGGTATCACTCCTTAACAGAGAGCCTCCCGTTATTATATAAAAGATACCAATTGATATAAAAGATTTCTGCATGACCAGAAGGTAAAAAGCGATGACTGATTTACCGCAGTGTGATCGCTGAAATGGGGATTTATTCTGGTTCGTACTTCAAAGGCTGCTCTCTCCCCTCTTTGTTGGCCTGATTTGCTCGCAACTTTTGTGGATATGGAATTCAATTGCAGGTTCAGTTTTGGTTTGCTGCGTTGTGGATTTGTCCAGGGGCAAATGTTATTCCCGAGCATGCCTCTGCTTAACTGAAAATAGGTCTCTTAACGTTCCATCAAATACATCTCCTTGTACTCCCCCTTGAATGTTTTCTCAAATTTTAATGAAAACGTAATTTCAGAAACGTTTTCCTCCCAAAGCTGTCTCACTGCCAAGTAGTAAAAATAAGTCCAGCTTCTTGTTGTTGCTGTGATTGTTGTCAGAGCAGATGATGAGCCAAGGAACTTGCACTATATGTTCTATTTCCATTTCCCAGTGGAGAGCTTTAGATAAGCTCCTCCAACCAGCATTATGGAGGCAGTGCCAGGAAATGTTGTGGGAGCTGGAGGGAGCGCTGGACAGTCTAGAAAAGCGAAGGAAAAGCTCCAAATTCAAAACTGAGGCTTTGCAGATTCAAGTCAACTCCCTGTTTTTTTCAAGGGCGTAATCTACTGCTTAACTTGGGGCTTGCAATGTGAAAGTGCTCAGGTCTTGATGCGCTTCGCTGTAGCGCTGCTGTTGCCAGAACTCACCCTTTTCCCTCCTTTAAGTAGGCTGCAATTCTTGCACTGCCTCTTGTTTCACGTCAGCTGATAAATCAGTCAAATGATCAGATCACTTTTTTTAATGAACCGAATTTACTTTTTGACAGCTCTGCTCCATCCCCTCCTCCTCTTTTGCAGATTGCAAATACACTTAAAATTACTGTTAAAATAATGCAAATCGAGTAGGAGTGAGCCCCCTGACACCTTGCATCAGCCAGCTTGATTAATTAAGCTATATGGTGCCATGCAGCGGAAACTTAAAGCTTGTCACGGTTGTGACCTCTACAAAAAGAATATGACTTTTAGAGTAGGTTTGACTTCAGACACTAAAAATCAGCTGTCTAAAACTAAGGCCAGGCAAGCCAGGCTGGTAATCCGCACTCCCAGAGCAGTCTATGCAGACAGAAAAGGCCCTTCCAGAGAAAAACCCACGTGTCTGAGATAAGCAGATGACCCACCGGGTCGGGTGTGTCTCCGCGGGGATTACTATTATTACTGCTTGGGTTGGTTGGTTGGTGTTAACCCAGTAGCTCCCCTAGAGCTGTCGCTACACTGAGTGGTCAGCATTATCTGGGAACCCAGTGTCGGATGTGGAAGCAATCTAGGCGCAAGCTCATAGGCAGGATGAATTTGGTGATGCCAAACTGTAATTTTCCTTTTTTTCATCAAAGAAAATAGCGTCTTTTCAATAAGCAGCTCACCAACCTCCCCTAGTCTTGCTCTCTGCCCATTTTGGACTTATTTCTTTTTCCTTTCTACGTTCCTCCTCCACCTTCTTCCTTCCTCCTCTGCTCACCTTATCCATTCTTCCTTCGCCTATACCCATCTCTTGCACAAATACAATCTCTGAACTTACCCTGTCCAAACCAAAACAATCCAGATGCCATGAAAAGTGTTTGAAGAATTTCCTATATGAATAAAGTAAAAAAAGAGTCTGGGAAGGAAAAGGAAGTAAAATTGAAACACTGCCCTGATCTCTCTGCATACATCCATGCATGCCCAGACCGAGCAGTAAGAAGTCCCACAGGATCACCAGGGGAACGTTTTCATGGGACTTTCTGCATCAGTCCTTCACCCTGCCTCCAGATCTGTGTTTTCAGACTCTCATCTCTCCCAGGCAGTGCCCATGTGCTCCTAAGCTTGTCCAAAACCGACAGCAAAATGGAATTTACAGAAGGCCTTTGGAAGCAAAGACTGCTGAAATCCCCGTGAGAAAGTCTGGGGTTTTCACAGTGCCTTTACTCCTGAATCAGGGTAAAAAAATCAGAGAAAACTCAGATTTTATTACGTGAACAGGATTCTCAAGACTCTGTGAAAGCACAGCTGCAAAAAGAGACCCCCACAGAAGCCAGGGGGTGCAACACAAGAGAGAAGTCACAAACCAAAAGCAACAACTGCTGGAAGTCCAAGCAACCAACAGCTCCGTTTGATTCTGAAATCTCTCAGCATGTGCGAGGGTTCAAACAGAGCCACAAGCTAGAGCTAATCCGACCTGAAAAGAAACGTATCACTGGACAGGTACAAAATTAACACAAAATCAGTTTTCCTTCAGATTCTCCTCTGAGACCTTTACAACAGAAAACACCGTTTACTGATACATCAGCCCACCAGATAACGAAATATCACATGTATGTCACAAAACCCCATAATGTGACGCCACATCTCTAGTTTATGTACCATTTATAAACACCACCCCCAAAAACCTGGCAGCCTGGCGGGGGCAGGGGGCCTGCTGCTGTACACACCCATGCAGGATCCAGCGGAAGGGGGATGGAGAGACTCTCCCATCCGTGTCGGCTAACACGTTGTGGAAGCTTCCAAGTTTATTAAAAGCCCTTCTTCAAAGGAACACGTGAGCCCTATCTCACATCCCAGTGACGGTCTTTGACTGACTTCTCTGGAGTTGGTCAGCCCTAGATTTGTGCTTATTTAAGGAGTGTACACACAAAGAAAGTATTCAACTCCTTTATGTATGAAATAATATGCGGTAAAAGACCACCACTACCAAATGGATTCAGCTGTCCCTTTCACTTACTAATCAGCCAAAATCTAAAGCCTTCCTTTACCCCTTTGACCTGCCCTGCAGGTCTGTCTCTGTCCCACTCTCTGGAGAAGAAGGGGCCGCTGATTAGGAGCTGTGTTGGGACACTGGTCAGCGTCGAGCCGGGGGTCTCATTTCCTCCTGCATTACTCTCTCGCTAGTGTTAATTGCAGTTATGGGTGAATAGGCAATACCAGAGAACAGAGGATGCGAGTGCTTTGCCACTACTGATTACCTCACATCACACATTCAGAACGGATTTGCTTGTCCTGCACTCCTTGGGTCAGAGAAAAAAAAACCACAAGGGATAAAAAAGCCTGTTGTTACTGACAGCTGCTCTTCAAAGGTCAAGGAGTACAATAGCTGGAGCACTGCAGGTCAGGGCTGATGGGAACCGCACACAGAAACTCTTCTTGCCCGCCCTGCCGCTTGGCTGTAACGAATGTTATCTGGCCCTCTCTCTTTATAAGCTTTGAATTCACTTAAAAAAGAAAAGGGGGGTGGGGGGGAAATAAAGCAAATAAAAATATATTTACAACGTAATCTCTGCTCTGCACACACCTCTTCCAATCAGGCAGCTATGAAAGCTGTCCTCCTGGCAAGACAAACTAGCATTTTTTAACAAGGTAGATGGATGCCTTCATACATTTTTAAGCTTGGGACGGGATATATTTTGTGGTTTATTTATAATGACATCAATTACACGTGCTCCCAGGTAATAATTCACTCCTTTATAATTATTTATGAGGTGATTTTTACTTTTTTGGAAGTTTTATGTTTTTATTGATGTGTTTGGTTAACGAACACTTAAATGACATGGTCAGTTGCTTTGCAGGATGCTGGAGAACAGCAAAATCAATATGTTCTGCACCTGAGAACAATCTTCTTAGTTTTGTAGTAATGATTCCCTGAGCAAGGTCCCAGGAGCCTGAGAGATAATTGCAATTCCACATAGTCAACAGTCTGCTCAGATCTATATAATCACCGTCTTCAGCTGCTTCATTTTGTTTGGTTTTGTTGCGTGTGATCTTTGCCATTAACATCTCTTTCTCTGTGATCTCGACTGGCTGCTTTTTGCCTCCCAACCCCTCCTTTAGCTTTCATTTCGGAGCTCAGCCCTGCTGCAGCCAGACCCTGCGCCCAGCGCAGAAAGCGGTTAGTTAAGTAGCTGCTCGCTGCCACTCAATTTATCTTTGTTGATTGCTACCTTTGGAGAACGAAAGTTCACAGCGCTCTGGATAAACATTAAAAAAAAGACATAATAAGGCTTAGTATCCCCAGCCGAATATAATTGATCTCCTCAGCTGCTTTAATATGCGGAGTACAGAACGCAGACAAGTGTTAATGGAATAATATATTCTATGGCCCCTCTGGGCTGGGCGGCCGACAGCACTCTGCGTGGTGACGGATGGCGAGCAGGGTTAGCTCCGCCAGTCAAGAACCTGGCAAAGAAATTTCTCTTCAGGTGGCAAGGCCTTTAGAGATGCAAAGGAGAACGTATGATGGCATTTCAATCGCCAAAGTGGCTTGTGCGCTGGCTGAGGCTCAGAGTCTTTTTAAGGACTGCATCAATGGTTTGGGGCATTTTAAAGTGGTAATTGCAGCTTTCGCGTAGTGCTGCAATGCCTCCTCCAGCAAATGCACTGAGGTAATTCATCAGGTGTATTTGTAAGTTAGGTTTGAATGCAGAGTGCATAAATCATGACACAGCTTAAAAGAGTAAAGCACTCAAGAAAACACAACAGACAATCCATGAGCCCTCTTCTCGGTGTGGTCCTGCAGGTCCTCCTCGTGGTCTACCAGGCCCCTTCAGTACTCTGCAGCGTTCCATAAAGACCTGCCAGACAGTGGTTTCACACACCTGGAAGTGCGTGTCATTCCACAAGGTCTTTGAGGATCCGACACTGATCTCGAGTAGTTGGGAATCCCTGTCTTTCTGGGTCACCTCAGGCACAAGGAAACAAAAGCCTTTTAGGGCATGCCACCACTTCCAGAATGAGGCTTCCTCTCCACAATATTCAGGTCCAGGCTGTTCACCAGCTCATGCAGACAGTCACCTGCCGCACTGCGGGGATCAACTGGTTTCGAAACACAACCCGATCCAGTCCATTACCATCCGCATCAGCTAAAGGGCTGCATCCAAGACCTCAGCTTCAGTAAGCACCCTGCTGCAGATGTTTTCAGAACAAAGAGAATATCTGAGGTGAGAAAGGATTTGGTAGAAAGGGTAACTAGTGTTGAGACTATTTCAATTTTGAGCTCAAGCAGAGACACCTGAAAGAGAGTAATTTTCACATACTGAGCACTGATACCGAGAGCTGAAAACCAGATGGTTCAGATGGACACCTGAAGTATCACATATTCTCAGCAGCCACTTGACAAAATGCAGCTCCAAGTCCTTCGGTTAATACAAAACAGCCAAACATCTTCCAAGTCGTCCAGTGAAACCACCCAAACATAGTATTGGGAAAGTTATTAGCTGGTAACTGACAAAACCAATTCTTGCCCTTCATTTACAAAAATGAAAACTGGCATCATTCTTCTGCGTCTCAAAATAGAGCTGCAGTAATGTTAACATGAATAAATCAGCCGGGAGGATGTTTGTAAACCTTGATCAGCCAAGGAGATACAGTTACCTGCTGTAAAGGAAGATAGCTGACTTTTCTACTTCCATTAACTGTTGCCCAATCTCATAAACGTAAACAGAGAATAAATCCTTTCAGTCACTGCATATGAATATTCTCCTGGGAAAATTCAGCTGGCATCCAACTTGATTTATGTGCTTTAAAAAAAGCATTTGTTTTGTAAGCCTATCGTGAGCCTTAGAATATAAGCTCATGCATAAAAAATATTATGGCTCAGAATCTATTTCAGACAAAAAAGTTACATCCTCCTCTCAGCTGCCAACCATTCCCCACGCCGAGAGCAAAGGCACGTGAACTCAGGGTCACGGCTTCTGCTCGGAGGAATCTATTAAACTTGGGTATCGGAACCATGCCCCTAGCATCACTGCCCCCTTCCAGACAGCTGGCACGGCTCCTAGGCTTTGCACTGAAACCACCAGTTTGGAGTCTCAGTCTTCACTGGACCTGAGTCTGTATGACTTTTCCACAGCCTGAAAAAAGAATCTAAATCCTGCACAACCCTCTCAGCACTGCTTTGCACCCGTGTCACTTCAGGTGAAATGCTGCTTCCCTCAGCCCGTACTTTGCAGATGTTCCTAACGTCCATCTTCCTACTCTAACACATAACACCGCACCCAAATATTCCACGTTTCAACAGAAAACTTCAATTCCCAATAAACAATAGCACTACTGGCAAACTCAGGCCAGCTACAAAATACAAAGTGTGAGAGGAAAAGCAGCATCTCCCAGCCACTCGTTACTCTTCAGTGTCTTTCCTCACTTTCAGATGCCCAGAGCACATCATTACTTTTTTCCACAGCGAGGCCATATTATTAAGCAAATTGTGATGATGAGGTCAGTAACAAGCCTGTCCTTTGGTTGGGGAGGCTGGAGACCCGCGAGCTCTGGGTGGTGGAAGACAGTGAGGTCACAGTAAGATAGATTTGAGGGAAACAGTGGATATTAAACTGATTATTTCTCTGTGGTTTGTGTCTATACCCAATGATTTGGACTAGGAACCTACTCCCAAAGAAAGACCGCAGACATACAAGCATACACATGAAATACCCACTTGTCCACTCCGTATCGATGTCCCGTGCCATTTTATGTTCGGTCTTGGGGAAATTGAGAGAACATTGCCAAGCGTGTTCTCAGTTCTACTCTGTAGAGGCCTGAACTAAAATTACGACTGAAAAGCAAATGCAGTGACCTTTAAGGAGTCGAGAAGAAGCTATTTCCAGTACATTACTAAATGCTATATTTTAAAGGTTCTAACCTTATTTACTACAAGTGTATAATATCAGGAAAACCTTGTGAGTGAAGGTTCTGCATTCATCACAAAGCCCAAGTCACTTACAGAAGAGATGGGGAAAGTTATTACTTTCCCCCTTGCCGACATTAAAGTTCAACCCCCTTTCCTGTAGCGTTTTGCAGTATTAAATAAGGTTCAGGGATCGCTTTAAGAATTACAGGCTTCTCAACTTAACAAAAAACTAGTTTCCTGCAAGCAGCCATAGCTGCATCATCAAACAGGGAGAGCAATTTCTGAGATCCGCGTGTCCGACACAGCTCCCACGAGCCCCGGGGAACGGGCACTGTTATCTGACACCGCCACAGCATAAATACTACTGAACAAAATACTCTTCTATGGGAGAGATCATAGAAACGGATTTACAAGATACAGTTTAAAAGATAGGACAACAAAAAGACACGTCATGCACTCTTCGAGGCCACCCTTACGCCTGGGGTTCATCGTGCCAAGGAGGCGTGTGACGGTGTGTTTGTGCAGCACGTTATTTAACGTCTGGCACTCAACAGAGACTTTGTGTTTTGATGCTTAGAAAACCATAGAGTGAAACGTTAACTTCGCTTTATTTATTATTATTGATTGATTTATACTGTACCTTTTGTATTTATAATGGTGCTCTACACCAAATGAATCAGGGAGCGTAAAACCTTCATCACCGCAAATAAAGAATGAAAGCAGGCAGAACCAGAAATGTCAGTAAAGCGCGAAAGTGGTTAGTAAACAAGTGTGGGCTCTATCTGATTTTTATAAATTTGTCTGGAATTGGCTGTATGGGATATTGTGGTGTCAAGTATTTCACCAGGTAAGTTCCTGATAAGAAAATAGAACCTATCAGGTAACGGACAAATGGAAGGGGTGGAGGAGGTAAGTATTACCACCAAATGTGGCTTGCACACTGGAAGAGCAACTGAGTCAGGAAACAACACTAAGAAAATACGCACGATCTAGAATTCTTCAAAAAGCACTGCAACATTTATAAACACGAAATATCTAACACAAACCCAGCCTGCTACCATTCAGATCTCATCCCTGCTCTCTGAGTCCCTGGCCTCGTCAGTTTAGCCATGAGCTTGCAATTAAATGCAGAGTTTACAGGCTCACCACTCCACGTTACATGTGAAAATCAGAGAACTTGCAGTAAAGCTCCAAAAATACTGCAAAAATTATTTTATTTACATTTCATTTTTGGTCACCGAAAATTACCTCCATTTGTTTCAGTGTAACAGGATTGTGCCCTTAAAGAGCTTCAAGAGTTACAGGCCCTGGATGTGCTTTAAAGCAGAAGAGGAAATCACAGGCGCAGATATGGTACTTGACCTTTAGTGGTGCAATGAAACCACTAAAATATATGTTAGACTGCAAAATGCTAAGATCCTCTACCGTGAAACAAAGCAGATATTGATTTTTTCCTGTACACCTTTTACTACGACAGTAAGTCAAACACAGTTGGTGCCAGATGACTCTGGCTGTTTGAGTTATCATGCAACATGTTCAGTAAAAGTCAACAGGAGTGAGATTTCAGTACCTCCACACTTGGCTTCTGAATTAAGTTAACCAGAACCGAGGGTTAAACGAATGCGCCAGCGAAGCCCCCCTAACCTGACGGGAAGTGAAGTTCTGTAGAAGCCTATGCCTGGCCCACACCACCATTAATTGTTTTCAAAATGACTTAAGTGAGCTAACCCTGAAATGGAAGTACAGCAACCTGTCTTTGACTCTTCAAGGACCAATGCTTCTCAAAAAGCCTTTAGAAGCCAAGTGACACTGGATGGCAACAAATTCTAATGAGAAACGATGTCCACATCCAATATATTTCTGCTTTTCTGCAACCCAGGGCGCGGTGCTCATTTTTACAGACAGGTACGTGAGCAAGGACAGGTTAGTCTTGGTGACTCTGGGAACGAGCCTGCCAAGCCGCTCCTCCCAGCCCAGCCAGGTCCGGCCGGCTGACAGGCACGCAGTGCTCTAGTACACACGCCCAGCTCTCCTGCTGTCTGATCCCACTTTACACACAAAGATCCCCGTGACTTTGCTACTGGCTGCTGTGGAAATGCTTTCGAGATCACAGAGGTCCCGATGAAAACTGCAGGAACTGTCAGATTAAAAGTGGTTTTCCATCTCCCCACAGAGCTCTATACATTTCAAAGTTGTAATCAAAATCCACGGACAGAATGTCCCCTATTCTTAGTGACCTTTCATAGGTCACTACACGGTCTAAGGATACTTGTGGAATCTGTGCAAAGGTCCAGGCCCAGTTGCCGTTTCTATGCACGTGTTTAAGTGCTAGTAAGAAAGAGGATGTGTCCTACAAAGGCAAAGCAATCCAACCCCAAACACCTCAGTTCCAAGCAGAGGGAAGATCCTTAACCGAGGTACTCCTGGCTGTTCTGTAAAGGCATCCCCCTGTTGCCCATCAGGGTCCTTGAGCCGCGGCTTCTTTTCTACTCCACCTGCAGTTTTTCAGGACTACGTCTGGGCTATCAGGTCGGTGGGGGGCTCCTGTCCTCTAAACCAGAGGAGCAACGTCAGCACTGATGACCCACCCTTGCCACCCTGGCATGCTCGAAGTCTAGTCCTCTGGCTCTGCTGATGCTATGTGACAGCATCAACCCGAGCAGCAAGAACAGAATTGCATGCTTGCAAAAACGCGGGTCTCCAGCTGACTGCAGCGGGAGTTCGTGCAAGCAAGCGTGGGCAGCCAGCACCGCTGAACATTATTAGTAACTGCAGCTGGGTTCCTCCCAGCTAAATCTGCTTCATCCACAAATGACCACCAGAATCTGAAAAAACCAGACGACTTGCCATACCTTAAGTGAAAAAATATGACTGAATAAATCCCGAGCATAAGACTTTGTGCCTAATTAGTTAAATCCTCTTAAGACATTTTTAAAAAATTGCTGAAAGGGCTCTCAGTAATTTGTAATAAGATGCTTAGATAATGCACTCACTATCAAGGGAAGTTTCCAGTTTCACTGTACTCCATTTTTTAACATCTTGGCAAAGCCACTTTCCCCCCTCTCGTGCTAAAGACCTCCCACTGACGCTGTAACCTTAGCCTGGGAGCAGCTGGTGACTATTTCTGATCAATGGCAGGTGAGAGAGTTCTTCACGCCAAACCAACACGCACGCAAAACCCAACTCCCCATCCTCACCTCCTTGGTGGAGCAGTTTTAAAGCAGCCCACGGCGTGGCTGTTTGGGACAGTGAAGTGTGCACCTCACAGAAGCAGGCTGGCTGCAGGGGGGGCAAAAGCAAAGAGGGAAACAGCTCCAGGAAGCAGCCGCCAGTCCTTCGGCTCGGCACCAACGCGCTCCTACCCTGCCAGGGGCTGCGGCGGGGCAGCAGTGGCCCACACAGGCCAGATGGGCATCTGAGCATGAGAGTCCAAGAACAGATGAAAAGAAATCTCTTCGGGAGCTGACCCAGAAGGAAATGGGCTTTCTCCATACAATAAGAACAGCAGAATCAGTTGAAAGGGCTAATTAAAACATTAACATTTCTCTTCATGTGTGATTTTCAGGGGAATTTTCTTATTTTGATTCTACTTTTGCCTTTTTATTCCTTAATATACTTCATTTAGACTAATTTGGACTTAAAAGTTTATTTCAGAATGAGACATTTAAAAGAATTTGGCTTTTCAGTCATTTTTTGCATGAGTAGTTTCAGTTGTTTCGAAACTGCACTTTTCATCTCTGCGAATAAACCCATTGAACGACTGTTGCCTGCTCCCCACGCACCAATACAAAACACGTGAGAAAACTCCGAGTCAGACGTTCTATCCAAACCTTTCATCTACAGACAGATTCAAACCAAGTGTAAAGCGGAGCTGGGTAATGCTGTAAACACGCCAAGCAAGGATGCCTCTGCTGACAGCGATGGTCCTGGCCTTTCCGCGCACCGCGCGGAGAGCCTGTCCTGGAGACCAGGCTCTTTGGACAGGCCAGACGGCGACTGACTGCTCAGTCTATTGTGTTCCTCCTGATTTCCGTGCATGGAGAACGCAAACATCACAAACACTGAGTGGCCTCAGTTGACTCGTTAAGAAATCGAGAGCATTCAGAAACAATCGGGACTGCCCACCCCCCTTCCTTTTTTTTTTCTTTTTTAAAGTTCATCAAAATACATTTTTACACTGCTTCAGCTTTTCTTTTCGTGACAAGTTCCAAGCAATAAACCTGCTTTATTAAACTGACATTTTGCAAGTAGTTAGTCCTGAAAATTGACTAAGCCCTTTAGGTATTAGAAAAATCATTCTGGAGGCAGCTGAAATATTAAATGAAACAAAAAAAATAGCTAATGGAACGGCAGGAAATCTGATTAATTTCTTTTTTTAGCAGAGCAATGCTGATGAAGCAAGATAGCCATTTTATTCAGCAATGAGGTAATTTGTTTGGCAAAAATAGAAACTACCTGAATCTGGGCTGAAAATCTAAACCATGCTTTAGCTCAAGTTCAGAAATACTATTTAAGTTCACTTGAATCTTGTTTTCTTATTCCCATACTAATTATGACGGATTGGCACCCATAGCGAATTAGGAGCGGCCAAGAGGCGGATGGGAAACTTGAAGAGCAGCGAAGTTCTGCCTGAAGCAAAGCGGGTGATTCATTTGGAAGGAGTTTTTCTGCGGAATCAACATTCCAGCTGAGTAATCTGGCAGTTTGGGGCGATTATATTGGATACTTGAAACTGCAGCCGAGTTACCAGTCCCGTGGATTAATTTTATTATTCTCTCTTTAGTTAACTAAGCTCACCCTGAGAATCAAGTTTTCTGGGCGAATTTGGAAATGGGATTTCAAGAGAGCTTTTCAAAGCAAGTAAGACATATGTGCAGTACATGGAAATACCACCTTACAGTGTTTGCAGGAGGAGTGGGAACATAAGGCTTCCAAACCCACACAAACACGGTGAAGATCTTTCTCCCCTATGCTTTCGGCAGTTTCATGAAACATTACACGCGTGTAGCTGCTCATGCAAAGCAGATAGTCAGGCGCTCCACATACCCTGTGCGTACCCTTGTGAGCCCTTCTGAGCTAAACACACCACGCTGAAGCGGATGCGCTTCGCTGAAGTGCCTAAATCAGATGGGCAGTCCCAAAGACCGATCCAATGCTCCCGAAGGGCAAGCTGCCCTCCCTCGCCTTACCTCTACCGAGCCCTCAGGGAGCCCACAGAAATCAAAACCTTATTTAAGTGCCTGTGTTTTCGAGGGACGAAAGCAGGCTTTCGTGCAGATTATTTTGTGATTTCAAATGAAGCTCCATTTTTGCAGGGATTCTTTTCTTACCAACATGAATTTTGGCAATTCTGAGGTTAAAGACATCGATTTCAGAATATTTGTTCATCTCATAATGTGTAAACTCATGCTAGTTACTATGAGGTCTTGGGTTTGTTTCTGCAGCAAAGCAGGTAAATTCTTCATGATGTTTCTTTCCAAACTGCTTGGAGGAGAAGCGACAACCGCAACTGCTGGCCAGGAAAGCTCTCCACAGAAATCCATCAGGCAAGGTCTGGCTTGCATTTCATTCTTGGGACAGAAACAACATGGTGGTTGTGAATGGAAAATGAGATTATACCAAAAGGAAAAAAAACAAGGGGGAGCAAAAGCAACCAGTGCAGAGCATCGCTGCGAGCCTCCTGTTATTACGGTGACTGTTTCACCTTATAAACCAGGTTTTTACTATGTTTCTGATTCAGCTACATTTGGAAGAGGACTGTTTCCTTGCCCTGCTGGGAGGGGATTTTGCTTACCCGGGGTGCTGGCTTGCGCAGCACCATCATGTGAATGTCACCAGAGTAGATCTAATAAAGAACGTGGCAGAACAATACACTGCAGTTGTGGACATGCCTTCTGCTCTTTGACTCGCACTAGTGACAACAACAACAACAAACCCCATCCCTCTCGGCTCCGCAGGCTGGTACAGCCCCGACCCAGTCATCTCTCCAAGCGACCAGCTTAGCCTAGTTTCTACCATGTCAGCGTACACTGCAGCCCATGACCACATCCAAGAACATTCACTGATCTGGGAACTCTTGATTTAATACATGTTGCCACACTGCCCTTGACCTCAGCAGGACTTTGAAGTTTTCTGGCTGGAGATGAAAGGTACAGTACGTGTGGCAGCGCCGGGCTGCAGAGTAAGAAAGAATTACTAACTCAACAACTTGTTAAAAGACGTATTTCCAGAACTTTTCTTCTTATTATTTATTTCTTTTAAACTAATAAACACACTATTTCCAGAATTTCAGTCCTCTTGTTCAGGTTGATTAGATGAGAGATGAATTTGAACAGACAGATAGATTAAATCAAGAGTTATGGGTAAATCAGTTCCAGTCCTCCAAACGTGGCCTGATGGTATCCATTTCCTAGTCCTCCTTAAGGAGTTCTGCTGGAGTGTGGCCGAGAAAGCTTCAATCCCTTGTGCATCACCAGGTTATGAGTGGCAACTAGATGCGAACTGCAGAGAGCTTCCCAGAGAGGGCTTTACTCTCTGTAAGCAGTAAAAGCAGTGCAGATTCAGAAGCTCCTTATGGGCAAGGCTACTTTCCAAAAGAATAAAGAACTTGAACAGGTATTTGATACGGCGCATCCAAACCTGTGTGAGAAACAAGGGGTGAAACTCCCCGTAATTACTGTTTGCCTCCCTGTCATGTGTTCATGTTGCCTGGACCTAAAGCAGACATCTGTTGGACAGCTTAGTCATGTTGTAAAAGGGCCAGATGTAATTAAAGTGTGTACGCCTTTCTTGCCAATCAAAAGGAACTGAAAAAAGAACACAACACCAGAACACCGAATCACAGTTTTCTCATAAAGGATCACATTTTCACAAGCAGGAGCCTCATGCTTCAATCTGCTGGGCAGAGGTTTGCCCCTAGGCAGGCAGGCTTTTAGTAGGAAATACCCAAAACCTTGCCAGATCTCTCTTTGCACCTCTCAAAACATACCGTGCTTTCTTACCAGCAAAACGTGCAAGCAGCTCTTGATAGAGCTCTGTGCCTGGAGAACGCTACATTTGTGCAGACAAACAGGAGATAGGAAGTCTTTCATTTCATGAGAGCCAAGGACGAACAAGTCTGATGCCCTTGACACTGACTCTGACTTAGGACAAAGGAGTCAAATAGTCACAAGTGAGAACAAGAAGAGGTTAGACCACCTTGTGAATCAAACAGCTTGTAGGGAGGAAAAAAAAAATCACTGTCTGGTTTTTATGTCCAGATTGGATAAATGAGTTAACATTGCTGGATTAATGGTTAGACTTGATGATCTTAAAGGTCTCTTCGAACCAAAGTGATTCAGTGATTCTGTAAACTAGAAGTGATGGGCATAAACCGCCATCTGAGAAGTCCAGGTTGACATTAGCTACACGTTTCTGATTATTAAGAGCGTATAATCGAATTAGATCGCTTGGGAGGAACAGCACTGGGGATTTGTAAGAACAAGCTCAACAAGTATCTATCCAGAAAGTTAAAATCAGTCCTGCTCTGGTCCAGCCACTTGGGTGACTTACACCCTCAGGATCCGCACCTCCACGCTGAATCGGAGCCTTGCTTTGCTTGCACCGCCTGGGGATCGGCTCTGAGACAACTGTTAACCCTTTTCCAAGCCATCAGCACCTTTTAGGTTCACAGCAAGAGGAGTTCAGCATTGCCAGAACACTGCAATACCCTTTAAGTGACAAAACACTGTAAAATTGCCAAGCATGAGAAACAGAATGTCATCTGAAGGACTCTCCCACCCATTAGAAAAGCTCAGCAAACCTCAAGTTAAGCAAAATCTTTTGGCCATCTTGCTGACATGTGTTATGATTTATGGTACTCGGGCACAGGAAACACCAAGCAAAGACACAGAATACAATCTTTTTGTTTTCCCCCCTACGAGCCAGTGAATTGGTTTATAAACGACAATTATTTACTGCAAAGGTGTCCTGGAAGTAATTCACTGAAACAGCTCCAGACCATCTCAGGTTTACGAAGCATTTGCAAAACAGATTTTCAGTAACGGAAGTACTGGCAGACGTGCAGGCTATTTGTTTAATTCTCCACACCACGATGCTGGTACCACTCCTTTGAATCAGGACTGAACTCACCCTTCAGCGGGATCCAAGAGCGCACTGAGTGCAGGTTAACAGCTCCAGTAACTCTTTTTTCCCCCCCAATTTACTTCTGAAGTGCTATTCTCAACCTGCTCCTGGTCAGAATTGCTCCTTATTGCTGGAAATCTCTTCTAATTCACCATTTTACCTAGTGTTTCTTATCAGTTAGCTCCAGGCAGCTCCTTGCTCAGTGCCTTATTGCTGCCTTCTGCTGGGTTACTCACATTCACGTAACTTAGGGGGAAAAAGCCCTTTCACAGTCACGCACACAGTCAGTGACTATTAAGAGAAGTCCTACCAGCATCGGCGGATTGAATGATATGCTTAAAATTACAAGCAGGACCAACTGCTGGCGGCTTCCTTTCCCTGTTGCTACTAAAGGGTTCTGTTCACCGTACAGAGGCTGACAGATGGTTTAATGAGATATTCAAGTTCAAGAGATGAGCAAAAGCAAATATTAAAACCAAAAGAAAAGGAACTATTTCCATCCATTTCTTTCATTCTTCAAAAATTGGTATTTCTGTTTCCCTCTTCCCATTTGCTATGTCTTGGTTCATATGCCTTAGGTCATTTAGAGGGGGTTAAACGACCTTGAAGTGTTAGTGAACTGATCCGAAAAGTAAATTTTCACACCTAATTAATATGAATGTTTAAGAAAGAGGGGTTTTTTTACTTTGGATTATTAAAAGCAGACGTATTGGATCACAGAAGGACTTAGAAGTTACTGCATCCACACTAGCCATCAAAAATGTCGGTAGCTGGGTCCCTGCTATGCCTCGGAGCTGCCGATAGCCAGCAGAGAGGGTTGACTGTCCTCAGGGTATGATTCAGCCCATCCTAAAGCAACTGTCAAGGACGATTCAGAAGAACCACTCCACAGAAGCGATCACTTCTCTCCCACCAACTCCAGACAAAGCACGTATCATCAGGTTAAAGACAACAAATTCCTAGGTGCTTTATTTACACGAGATGAGGAAAATCTCCCCAGAAACTCGAAAGTCAACCCCAAATTGACACCAAGCTTTCGAATCAGATCTCCTCTTTCTTTATTTGGGATCGAAGCTGCCAGCCTAATCTGGTTTTAACATCTCTTCTGCTAAACATTCTTACGTTACATGTCCAGAAACCGAACACCCTACCAAGACATTTTTGCAAATTTTTTTAATTCTTCCAAAAAACTTGCAGGACTTTCCCGACAAATTGTCATCTTGATTGTTTCCTACTTTCAAGAAGAGCGAGATGAGCTATGTAAGTGTCCACAAATTTATCTCAGCTCAACTCCTAAATTACTTCAGGCTTGGCCATCAGTTTAGCTGTGGCAAAGTTTACAAACTATATGGCTGATTAAATTCTAGCACCACTCCCAAGTCATATTGTGACACTAAAAATTCTTTTGCTTATTTATGTATCCTGGCTTTTCCCCACGATAAGGCAACATTTCTTTCTTTTCTGTCTTTTTCTATTATTTTTGGCCTTTTTGCTGCCATCTAACAAACGTTAACAGTGCACAAGGCTTTTCACGAAGACCTGCAATTTCAAGCTTTAAAACTCAGAAATCATTGTGACATTTTAGAGGTTTGGGCTTTGAAAGCTGATTTTCACATTATATTTGCCCGGATGCATGGTGATGAAAGATCTGATAGTATCTCCATGAGCTCAGTCTACCACATTTCACAGCAAAATGCATCAGCACTGTATTTCCATGTAGATAACCAAATGCTTATTATGGGCTTTGTGGCACCACAATAGAAGAGTAGATTTGAATACATGATTTAAGATTTCACACAGCTTAGTTAAGCCACATAAAATGTTTAGTCAATCTTTAGGTAATTCTTTTTAAGCCTAGTTTCATCTCAAAGCCCTTTTCATTCAGTCCCTTCCGAGGGCTGTCTCTTCTGGAGGCGATGGTAACCTATACTGAATAAAGCACAGAATGGGGTCTTAATGAAAGAATTAAGCAATCCATCACCATCTCCTTAAGCTTATAGTCTGCACTCAGGAGCCTTGCATTCC
>NW_010416744.1:55791-70809 GCF_000710305.1 Buceros rhinoceros silvestris | reverse complement strand
TCCTGCGGCTTCTCTAAATGCTTCTCCAAAACGTCGGAACATTTCCAAGAAAAAGCCTCCATTCTTCCCCCACCCTGGCACAGCACAGCAGCCCCATTCCCCTCTACTGCACACAGGACAATCTGGCAGTCGGTTTCTAAATCAGTTATATCAGTCACAAAAGATGCCGCTTTCTCAGCTACAGACCGGATACAAATTGCTTTACTGATACATATGACACAGACAAATATTCCAAATGGGATGAAAGGCTCAGCTACTTCTCTTACGAAAACAAACCTTGTCATTCCCGTTCCCCAAAAGCAGTCCAGCCCCAAAACGCACAGTGGTTAATAATCCTTCCTGAATTCAGTTACAGAAGACCATTATGATTTACACATTATCTTCATTATTTATGCTGAAAGAAAATTAAAATGTACACAAGCAACTGGCACTCAGGAAAACAACATCTGAGCGAGGAAAAGACTTTAGCCTCATTTAGTCCATGGTCTAATCTTTAACTAATTGGCTGAGCTCTCTCAGTTAAACCTCATGTAACAGCCTTCAACACTGCGGAGGACAAGCCCATTTTAATAGGTACCAAAATCTTCTGAACTTTGTAGTTCATTTATCGCTGGCTTACAACATGTTTGGATTTGCCTACCTTCAAAATCTACGGTCACTGGGATCTCCTATAACCAGAGGAAAGCCAGAATTAGGTCTAACTTCATTCTCTACACTGCTTCCATGATGGAAAGGGACAGTTTTCTGAGGATGGCTCACCCCATCCGATGGTGTGAGAGCTGAAACGCACCTCCTGGCAGTTCCTGTTCTTCTCCATTAGCTGAGGAGCGAACAGGCACTTCCCCAGAGCAGACTTGGACACACAATTTGAAGAGGCTCAAATCCAGTAAAAACAAGACTGTGCAAATCAAGGAGAACGAGCCTACGTTCTCAAAAAATGGTCTCACTCACCAAGTTGAATATAAATCCTCCATGTAATTCTACAGCGAAAAAAAATCTTCACAATCTCAGATTTTTGGGTTGCATTTCAAGGACACTGAAGAATTTCTGGAAAAGTTTCAGAAAGGAACTTTTGCTCTCTCTGTGTGTGATTTAGTGACTTAAATTTCCTTCCACTTTGCAGAATAAGTCCTCTACCTTCTCGCCTGTCACATTACAAACCCCTTATTCCACAAACCTTGAGATAGGCAGGTTTCCTAGACCTGCTCCTATCGTTGTCGAGGGGAGGAAGGAGAAAAGATTGTTTGATTCTGTACTGATACATGTCATGATAGAAAAGATGACAGCAGAGAAGTTCATTGTTGGCTTCCCCGATGGTCTCTGCTTCTTTCTAAAAAGACAAATAAAACAGACGTACCCATGTGGCAAGCCCCTCTATGCCACAACCACCATGCAGAGCATCCATGGCATGATTCATGCCATGAACAGGCAGCTGAAGTCTCCTCCTGCATCTCGGGTACTGCAGAAAGCTTACAGCACAACTAAGCATTAACCCTGGACTTAGGAGTAGCCAAAGCTACATTTGACCCATTAAAAAATCCTATAAATAGTTTTGGTTGTCAACACTTAGTTGTGCCAGTTTAAAACTGGTCTCCATCTTTGCAGAGTGTCAGAAGCCACGGTGAGGAAGGTTGGCAGCTGTGGTTTGTTTTCAGTCAGCCCTGAGACGTGGGGTGAGCTGGTTTTTGGCCCATTAAAAGTAGCTTCACGCAGGATTTCAAGTCACGAGGAATACGAATCTCAGTATAAACAAATTTGTGCATGCCTAGATCTGTTCCTGGTACGTGACAAATACACATCACGCACATTCACTTCAAGGAATGGAAATACCTTTTTCTGTCAGAGTAAGAAAATCTAACGTAAATTTTTTGTACTGCCCTAAAAGAAGTACTAATCTTTGACTAGCCATGTAAAAAAATAGACTTACTGCATTCAATCATTTATATTGATCAGATCTGAATATACACTCACATGCAAGACCTATAATCTCACACACTTAAACAGAGACATTGGACCTAAATCGATGGTTTGGTTTACCTATTACCCGGACTGCAAATGAAATGGTTTCTCACTGGACAAGCTCTTTTAAAGCGAAGAATTTAAATACCAGAATTACCATGTGGAAAAAACACATTAAAATAACCCACCCGCGGGTCAGCTCAGTTTTTGTTCAGTCATGACGTATGTATTCGGTATTGCTGCCTAAAATGAAGGGATTTATTCCATTCTGCACACAGTCTACAGAGAATTAGGCAGTCTTAACTATCCCTTCTCCAGCTCTTACGTGCTGGTGGTCCATGAAATCTCCTCTAGGTCAGCCAACTCCAGTTTTTATTTATTCATACATTTTTTTTAAAAAAAAAAACACCTTCCTTTCTCCACTTACTCCCAAAGAACTACCTCAGTGGTGAGCCCATGATTTCTGCAGAGGGGTTACATCCTTCCTAGTCCCTGCGCTAGCTTTACCCTGCATGCTCAGAGGTTCCTTCAGAGGGGCATCATAAAGAGAACATTTCCAGTCCACAGAGTGGGTATCACCCCCACCTCCACCTTCTCCTTTCTTCTACCTGGCAGCAGCTACTCTCCCCAGTGAATCCTGACCCCACAGACACTGCTGACCTGCTCCACTGCCTTTGCAGTGCACGCCACATCATAGGATTCACCCTGAACGTGGGCTAGATTGGGTTGGAGGAGCCAAGACAAAAAACCATTTCTTTTTCTTTTTTCTACTTAAATTCACATTTACTTCAGTCCTCAGCACCTACTGCAGAGGAGCAGCTACGCAATCCCAGGGCTACGCAGTACACGATGACAACGCCGCGTGGCCCCATTTCAGATCTCTGCTGCTGCCTGCCCGCAGTTACAGAGCAGGAGGGAAGCCTTGGAGCCTTTATCCAACAGCCTGTCCTGGCTCTGCTGAATTTCACAGCCTTCGCCAGAGCCAGGATTCACGCTGCGACACTGCCGTTACTAGCACTGTTAGTGCCAAAGTTGCGTTACACACGCGTGTGTTTGCACAGAGAAAACACGAACACTCTGCGAAGCATAAAACATTTTGCCATGAACTGCTAGAAAAGTTCCAGCCACCTCCCCATCTAACAGCCGTCCTCTGCCCATTCCAGCCACTGGTCGCTGCTCTTTTTTTCACTGAATTAATGCCAAGCATTTAAAAGAAAGAACATTTCAATATGTTTTTCTGACAGGTAAGAAATTAACTGCATACCAGGAGCTATTGAATTCAGTTTTAATAGTATCAATAAACATTTCTGATTAAATTATGAAATTGATTTTATAATTTTGACCATTATGTTTTTACATCAATATCATCATATGACAGCAAATGTAGTTACCACTTCCTTATTGATCTTAGACATGGCACTCCAAAGCACTCGTTTGACTATATCACAAAATCAAACTTGATTTCCTGTAGGACTGTAGTACCTTTTGGTCACGACTTGATATGAAGAACCAATAACAAATGGATTATCAAGCTATTAAGAGGTATGCTTTGTTCTCAGAAGCCCAGGCACAGTTCTGCTGCATGCTTTTAGCAGTTTCAGGGCAAGTTTCAGGGCTTAGGGATGTTGTTATTCCTTTATGTCAAATAATAATCCCTCCTCTTGCTCTTGATGAGCCATCTATCAGGTTTCTCGTGAGCAATCTAAACACTATTTATTAACAAGAGGGAACAAAGTGCTATTTATAATGCTCATTCAAGCAATCCAACAAAAACTCTGAGTTTCTGTAGCTTGGGAGCATTACTCTTGATCTCACCCTCCCCTCTGTCAGGATAATAGTTATGTGTTGGGCCACTCCATCTTCCCATAAGGTTTAATGTTCTGTTAAGAGAATGCATAATTCAAAAGGACCACTGTTGCTCCAATACATGCATAATAGTAAATCAAAGGTGTAATGTGCTGGATATTTATGTCTCGGGGTTAAGAACAAGTCTGATCAGATTAAAGAAATTTCAGTACTGGGCATTTTGGCTGCTGTAAATTCTTCCACAGGCCCTCCCATGTCTGAACCTTTCTAGGCTGAAGGACTAGGAGGCATCTTCATTGATATAAACTGCTGTCATGAAAGAGGCGCAGCGAGTTGGGACGTTAAGCTGTTTGGTCAGATTGCACTGTACTGGACCTGTGGATCCGCCGGTATGTCACCCAAAGGTGTCTTTCCCAAACGGCCAGTCGTGCTTCTCCCTCCCTAATTACAGGGGCATCCTTTTCAAAACGTAACTAATCCCTCCAGGTTCTGTGGGCTGAGGAAAGGGGCGGGACGAGTCAGTTAGAACGTGTGTCCTTATCCCTCCTGCAAGATTATTCCCTAATATTCACAAAAGTATTTAGGCCATTGACAAGTATTTGCCTTGACAAGCCGGTGGAGAAGTCAATACACTCTCGTCTGTCCGAGATAAACCGCTCCCTGAAACAAGGCATCAGCAGAGCACGGGAGGTTGTTTCACCTCGCTCTGAATTAAAAAAAAAACAAACAAAAAAACCCCACAACAACAACAACAAACTAATTGGTAAGCTGCTGAAAAAGATATTGGCAATGTGACGTAATGCCCCCAAGACTGCGTGATTTCTATAGTGCTGGTTAAGTCAGTCCCAGCACAGCCAGGCACTGTGCAGGCGCCGTGCAGGGAGTGTGGGCCCTTGAGCCACGGCTCTACTGAAGCCAGGACACACTATGAACTACCCTGTAGCACGGTCTGGCGATGGCGTGGGGGTACCAGCGTTAGGTACAAGGTGTCATGGTGCATTTAAGCAGAAAACACTAGGTAGGTCACCCACCAGATTCGGGATACAACAAACCAGGGATTTTACACATTGGAGTTTGCTGCCCTGCAGGAGAGGTTTGTTGCGGCCTTTCAGCTCTGCGCCCTTTCACCCAAACGGCTTCCCCAAATCTTTAAAACACATATAGCCCAAGCCTCTCACTTGTCTGACAATGCTCTCAGAAATCCCTTTTTGGCTTTCCATCACTGCCACTTTTCCAATACTGCACCTTTACCTTGCACAACTTTGACACTTCTCTCGGGATTCTGTTTGGAAGCGTAAAAATTACCCCACGTCCACTAGACACTCTGGGCTGGAATCAAGGCAATAGCTCTGCTAGAGTCAATCCAGCTCACTGATTCATCACCAGCTCAGGACACAGCTTCTGTTGCAGGTCCATGTGTCTTCACTGAGCCACCTGCATCCTGCACTGGAGGTCTCAGGTCAACAGCCTAACACCCGAAATCTCCCTGAGGAGACCTGATCTTGTATATGGCAGCGAGCACCCTAAACTTATCACAACACGGCAAAAGGGAGAAAGGCTGCTTGAGGTGCAGGCAGCAATTTAACACCAAGCTCTCAATGGAAAAAAAAACAACCAATCTCTGAAGGATCTGTGGTGGCTTTCCAGCCTTCTCACTAACTCCTCAAACAGGCTGTCTGTTACAGATTAAGGTAACACGATGCCCTTAGAAAGGTGCTCCTTTTAAAAGGTACCATGTTTATTCTGACAAGCCCTTACACTGATGAAAACAAGGCAGGATGGGTAGCCGCGCTCTACAGAAGCAATCAACGGGGGTGCCATGAGTAAAGATGCAAGTCATCTCACCCCATCTTTGTCAACTCAAAGCTAAGCATCTCACCTCTGGTAGTTGTATGTGCTCCCTTGCAACTGTTGGAGAGAGACATCTCCAGAAGCCCATCAGCCCATACTCAAGCAGCTGCAGTAGCAGGATGAATCACTGAAGAAAGAGGGAATTTCAGTGACTGACTTAAACTAAGACCTAAACTAAATTCTAGACAGCTGAAAATAGGTGGAGTTAATTACACCCTAAATAATCTGCCTGATCTCGCAAAAACTATAAAGCTCGCAGCAGAATGAAGACAAGAATCCTTTTTCTCCGGTCTCACATCAATATTGTCAGGACCTACAAACAGACGTTTCATTATTGCATGTTCACCAGTACACAGAACTAAAAAAAAAAGCCTGAAATTCTCTTCCCGGGTTAGCTGAGGTTAAACAGGTGGTTTTGGTAAGGATTGCAGTTACATTTTGATTACACTGGCCCACATTCTTACATCACATAATGCAATATGATATACCCAAATGGATCCTTTGGTGCCAAACTGGGGCCCCCAGCTTGATGTTGTTCTAATTGTGTTTTTCATTAATCCCTGTGACCTCTGCAAAGCATCACCAACCAAACAGAGGGTCTCAGAGCTTAGCACCGGGTTTTCTTTTGGGGGTATTTTTTGCATCTCCTTTTTACTGCTCAATGGAGCAAAGGAAAAGCAAAAAGGAGTTTTCAAATTCAGCTGTGAGCGTGAAGTCTGGTGTTTGTCTGAACAAAAATACATCTAAGGATGCAGTTCACTGCAGTTGGATAGTGTGTCTTCTCTAGTAACCTGATCTAGCCTCCAAAAGGAAAACGCTGAACTTCTCTAGAGGGCTTTGGACCCAGCCTCTGCTACAGGCCTGCAAGCGTGAGGCAACGTATGCTGCTTTGAATAGAACTAGTATTAGAGGGGAGGTGGGGGGAGAGGCCAGCTCTTGATCTCATCCTGGAATTACTCCACACACTTAAAAAATGGCCAAATTCTTTCTCCAACCACACCCTGGCAACCTCATTTCCTTTACTAGGATTGCAATGGCTCTATCGGGGATGAGGATCTGACCCAGGAGACCTCGCGCTTTCCTGGCAGATGCCCGCCATCAAGAACTGGACCTTGGACATGGCGGGAATTGGAGATTTCTGTGGAATTACAGGAGGGAAGCTGGTGGTCACTGGAGCCTCCTTATGTTTAGTGCAGAAGAATAAAGGCTTTTCCTAGAAAATACAGACCTGAAGCAGAGTGAGAACAGAAGAGATTTCACCTTGGAGCAGCTTCGCTGGCAATACCCGGAGCAGCACAGCCACCCCGTGGCTCACCTGCTTTGTAGCTCTGTAGGTGTATTTTCCCACACCCCAGGGAGCGTTTGACAGATGTGCATTATTATGCACAGCAGTAGCTGGTGTGTATTAAAATGAGCTGCTCAAGAGAGGAGGAGAGAAACAGTGCACCTGTTTATGCACCTTTCCCATCTACCCCTGTTCCTCTGCTGAAAAACAACCATTATTACATGCTCATCTGCACAAAAGAAAAAGACTTTGAAGAAGATTTTTCCACGGCGGTGAGGGCAGCCGGTGGCCATTTTCGGCACTCAACCTTATCTTCCAAGTATGTGCTTTAAAATTCACCTCTGAATTATTCTGCAGCTGGTTGGAGGTACTACACCAACACCGGAGGTACATGGGATGGATTTTCTGCGGCCTGCTCACTCCTGTCCTATCCCTTGCTAAGTCCCAGCACAGCCTTCCCAGTATCTCCTTCATAATGTTCTTTTTTCTCCTATCAGTGAGCTACTACTTCAAGTAGCATTTCCCTTACTCAGTCTTCTTCAGATTTCCAGCTTCCCTCATTCATTTCAGACAAGGTCCTTGCTTCTGCCCATGTCCAGACAAGAACTGCTTCAGTCACCCACCTGATCACTCTTAAGTCTTCTCCATTTCAGAATGTCGTGTGGGATGGGAAACCCGAGCCACTGAGAAACCACTGCGAATTTAGCAATAACTTCCATGCTCTCAAGCCTTCTCCTTTGCCATTTAGGTTTTTGAGGAGGTAGCAAGAGGAAGAAGTTCTGTCCCAACTCTGACATCAATGGTAGAAGATAATGAGTTACTCCTGGGAGAAAAGCTGGACTTCTGTGCAGTCTTGTTTGTGCAGCACAAATGTACTGCAGAACACACAGACCCCACCAAGGTGATGGGGGGGAAGGAGTAGCGACTGTGTGGCTGTCTCCTGAACCCGAGATGCTCTAACCAAGGCCATAGCAGAAAACCACGCTGTTGCTGGAAGACGGTTTGCAACTTCCTTGCCTTCCACCACAAAGCTGGTGAACCAGCCTCTGCCAGGAGATCCCCAGGGCTCAGAAAGGTGACTAGACCCACGGGGAAATCATCGACTGAGAAACCGAGTGATGCAGCAGGTCATCAGGATGGAAAACCAGGCAGCAGCCTCAGCCAAACTATTTTCAGACTGTTTAAGAGCTAAGGGCAGCTTCAGCAAACCACTTGGCTGCAGGAGGAGCAGAGCACAGACCCAGCTCCCCTTCCTGCCCCCCGCAGCCACAGGAAACGACGCCTGGCACAGCGATCACACACACTGTCCTGCGCCCTGTGGTCTGCACAAACCACTGTCCGGCAGACTGGCGCACCAGCCGGTGGGGTAGACGGACAGACAGGAGTGAAGCTCTAATCCATCAGTACGCTCCACAGCCTCAAAACACAGTATTCAAATGGCACGTACATGGGCTTGTCCCGGTTCCCTAATGCTCCTGCTCTCTGCCATGTGAGCCAGGGGTGGGCAAGGACAGAAATCCCACATCGGCTGCTTGAACACAAACCTCTAATACCAGTAGAACTATTTAAGGAGCAGGGCTCAGGAAGCGTGTCAGAATAAGATTCATCTGGATTTATTATTTCATACTGTTTCCAGATACTTTTCTATTTCATCCACAACAGATTATTCCTGACACTTTTAGAGGGCCCCTGGCCCATTTGCTTATTGGTCTGATCTTTACTAGCAATGAAATGAGAAGTCTCTGCTTACTCGACTTCTGCAGAGTTAAGAGGATACCCTTTTATATTATTCACTCAAATTGCTTCTTGGCTAAAATATTCTCCTGTCAGTGTTTTTCATGTGTTCAGCAACATCTGCAGGATGTGGAACGAACAGAAACAAACCAGATGTTGCCAAAGGTAGTGACACTGAGAAGCATAATCACTACAGTATCTTGTTGGGGTGGTTTGGTTTTTTTTTTTTGGTCCATCTTATGCCTTCATACCTTGGTAGCTTTTACTGCCAAAACAGAGACTGACTCATCCATGTTCTCTCAAAATAGATTTACAATCATTTGTAAAAACTGACGTATACCCCCCATTAAAGCCAAATTTCCTTTAGCAATTTCAGAGGAAAATAGATTAAGGGAATGTGGATATTTATCTCAGCCATCAACATTTATTCATTTAGGTAATTATCACTTCATTATGCTGTCAAAGAGAGCATGTGGGGAAATTCAGCACTGATGAACCAACCACCACCCACCTCTCGTGTGAGATTGGGGTGCCAGCTCATGCCCTCACCAAGCATTTGTCACCGTGATGTGAGGAGGGCTGCGGGTCCAAAACGGTACAAGCGGAGTCTCCGGTGTCAGGCGGACAAACAACTGCAGCCTGATCCAACAGCGCCCCCAAAAGCAAACCCTGGGACAGACGGACACCCCGAGACCCTCCCATCACCCCACCATACAGCCCGGGCTTGCACCCGCTCCACAAACTAGCCGTTGTATTTTAAAAGCTGCTTACTCGAGTAGAAGAAGGGGGAAATAAAAGAAAATAAAAAGCGTTACTGCCTTACGAATGCCTGCGACAGCGCGAACGTCAGGAGAGTCTCTCTTAGACCGGGAAAGTTTTCCAGTTCTTTTAACTCAGAGTTCAGGAATTTTGTAGGGGGATCAGAAGACCTGCAAGCTCTGCCAAATTCTGAAGGAACAAAGTATAACTAGATTAATATATAAATCTTATTAACTCAAATGTAGCTGAATACAGTCATTTGTTATCAAAGTCTTTCAATTGTTTAACAAATGGCAACATTTTGGTCTCATGGGCTCCCTGCCAAGTTGAGGCCTAATTAAGGTGGTTGGAAATGAATAGTGTTCTAATTAGTTTAATTACAATATGATGAATTATCAAACTAATTTTTAAAAACAATGTGCAATTAGCTTTTTAGCATTCAACCCCCATTTTCTGAAACGGGAAATGGAGCGGAACATACTTGTTTTTATCGGGAGGCTGGAGGCTGAACCACCCCAAGCTAGGAGCACCCGAGGATGTGGCGAGACCCACCGCTCCCCTCCTGCTTTCATCCCGCTTCATGCTTCGGGCACTGACTCCGGGCGCCTCTGGCGATGTTTGGGGAGAACCTGTGGTTCAGCCCAAGGCTGGATCGAAGCTCCTTTCAGACTCTCTGCCCAGAGTTTTCCTTATTCCTGTGCTTAATTGGGGTTGCACAGAAAAGCCTAAAGCGTTACGTGAGTGGCTGGTAAGGTTTTTTTATTTGTACCTTTCAGAGCTGTGAAAGAGCAAATTCATTTGCCCACAAACCATGAAGGTTTCTACCTAGAGCACCCAGAGCAGGATTACGTCTGTACCCATCTAGCCTGCACTCCGCAACGCCCACCACACCACCACTACTTTCCATCTTCTCAGTATGTTTGTTTTACGTTTGTCCCCCAACGGCTATTTTCTGCCTCTGGCTACCAATCCCTCTGCGTCACTCCCCCAGGCAGCAAACCTTTCCAGAAATACACTTGCACCTGCATAACCTCAGTAATGTCGCACCCTTGGAAGTGAAAGCACCATCTGGTCCTACTGTAGAGAGGTTCATTACTGGAGCAGTGGCCAAAGGTCAGCACCTTTCATTAGCACTGCCAGGTACGTAAGTAGAGTTTGGCTCAATTACAGCGCAGCTCATTGCTGAGCTATAGAAGAAGATGTATTAAAAATATAGGTACCCCTTGAGTGGAAGGAAGGAGCAAAGAAGTTCACTTTAATGACACGAATCCTTTAACAAATAATCAGGTTAAAAATGATCCACTTGGTATTTTGATGAGAATGGATTTTCTCATCCTGTGAACCAGAAAGAAAATGTGGCAGTAAAATAGCTTTCGGCATGACTTAATTATCCCCAGAAAGACTTAGGAGCCTACTCCAGCAAAGCACTTAAAGGCATGCTGAACTTTAAGCACATGGGCATTCTCAAGGGACTATTCATCTACCTGGAGATAAGCATATGCTTAAGTGCTCCGGCAAGACAGAGACCAAATTGAAGTCTCTCATCGGGGCCTGGAGTCACAGCAACGCATCCGGCCAGCGCAACAGCATTCGAGATGTCCCGTCCACCTGGGTGCTTATGAAGTCCCCCGTCATCCAGACTGAGTGCTTCCCAGGAAACGAAAACAACCAACCACGCTTTCCTTGCTTCCTGACTGGCATGCAGGGAGAGGACTCGAATAGGTGCGTGTATCTGTGGATCAAATCCGTTTACTGGAGGGAACCAAAACAAGGAGATGAAGTTGCCGTATGTTTCTGCTTGTGCTGAAGCTAATGGTCATGCTTGTTTTTCCTGGAAATTTGTCCCACCAGCTTAGCCTGGCTATTGCCAGAGCCTTTGTTTATTTGTCAGCAGTGGCAAGGATCCAGTGGATGAGGGTGTTGTAAGAAAAAAGACCGCAGGGCACATTGACCTCTCAAGTAACTATGGTCAGACCTACCAAAGGTAGGAGGTGGTGCTCAGCTGAAACCTGCAGGCTGAGGAGCCACTGCTGGCTGTACAAGGGCATTCTGCTACAAGGACTTGGGGACGCTGTTTGGCGAAGGCAGGGCTGAGCAACCAGACGTAAAGACAAGGCAGTGCTGCTCAAACAGCAGGCTGCTGTGGTCTTGCTGCTGTCCCCCAGGACCGACCGTCTCTCTGCCAGTCACAGCTACGGGCATTCACCTCGCGAGGGTGCCTGGAATAACTGCAGATCACCCGTCAGTCTGGAGGTCCATGCTTTCAATCCAGAGGACACAGGATAACTGTTTCTCCGAAGAATTCCTCTCTTCTATCTGATTCTTCAGGGAAATGGAGAGCTGGCTCTGTACCTTCCTACCAGCTTTCCAGTTCATGCAAGGTGGAGGGAGGACTGCTTCTTATGGGGCCCTACAAGCCGCCCTCTGGCTCAAGGAGGACCGGGAGGCAGCAAGGCAGGCTGGGTCTCCCTGTTCACCACCAGCGCTGCGTTCGGTGAGACAGGCATTTGAAACAGGTGCCTTGCTAGTATGCAGGCTTGTGAGAATGAAGACAAGGCTAACAACAACAACAAAACATTTCTGGCAATAAAAAGGTTAACGCAAAACAGTAGGTATAAAGATAACTTGAACCCATCATTAAAGAAATTCAGTTATTTAGTCAATTTTACTTATTTACAGGCTAGAAGATTAATGAGCTAAAATACAAACTGAGACAGTAATTAGGTTTCAAAAACATACTATAACACAATCAATCATTGCTGGGGACTATAATGACATTAGGGTAGAGCCCTCTTTCAGCTGAAGTTATTAGCATGTGATTGGTGAAGACTGGACTTGAAGAGAGAGTCTACCCCAGGGTCCTGTAATAAAATGAAAGAGGAATCTTAAATAAGGAGAAACTATGTCTTTGACCCTTTGTCCTTTGCCTGTAGATGTAGAGATACTGTACTCGGGATTTAGGGCTCTGTAACAGGTCTGTGGGGAATGATGGCATTTCAAAAGACAGTTGGTATTTTACTTTAAACAAGACTTTACTTGAGACCTAATAGGACACAGGCAGTATGTGTATGTCCTCTAATCTGGGCTTGGAGGCTATTAGCAGCTGCTTCCAAGGCACTTCGGATCTCAAAGTCTTTGCAAATACGTCACCTTCTAGAAGGAAGAACATAAAGTGGGAGAAAGGGTGAAAATCTAACATAAAGAAAGGAAAACCAGAAACTATGCAAAACCAAGTTTCTCTATTATTGTTCCTTAAGTATTTTTTGCTGGGGAAACGCATAAATGGCTTTTCTATATTCCCATTGCAAGAAATCGCATAAACGTTCCTTAAATCCACCATCAGTTGCGTTCACAGATACAGAAAGGACATGGCTTTTGAGATTTAAGCTGCGTTTCAGTCAGGTTTTTACGCATGTCTCAGGTCAGTCCAGCTCCCATGGAAATCAGACCTAATTCTCCCACTGATTTGAATAAGAAAAGTTACAACAGTGTGTATAATTTTTCAAATTCCGCCTAAGTAGCTAAAATCAGACACTTCAAGCAAAGGTTTTCCAAAGAGGCCACGGCTTTTTCTCACGTTCTCTAAATGGCTTTGAAAATCATATCCCAAAACAATGTTTGAGCAACTAAACAGAAGTGGGCTAATTTTCAGAGATACCAAGTACTCCCACACTTCAATAATTTCAGCATTCATCAGCTCTTAACCCTAAATATAGGCACGTCAAAAGAAGCAGTCTAGATTTAAGTACCTAATTCTAAGTGCCCAAGTTTGGAAAATGTCATCCTATCCCCCCACGCACTGCTGCGTATCCAATCCGCACTTCTACAAATAACTTACGCATCAGCACCACATCTAAAATGAAATCTTCATCACTTCCTTCACCTCAAGGGCTCAGTGGCACAGCCCCTGCAGTTTGCTACGAGCGTCATTCTCTGCAGACATCTAATTGCTATTATTTATTCACTGTGGTATCCAATTCATAGGACCATAGAATCACAGAATCATCTGGTGGGAAGAGACCTTTAAGATCACTGAGCTCAACTGTTCACCCTGCACTGCCAGGGTCCCTAAACCATGTCCCTCAGCAGCACCTCCACACGGCTGGGAAACCCCTCCAGGGACAGGGACTCCAACACCTCCTTGGGCAGCCTGTTCCAATGCTGCACAACCCTCTCTGTAAAGAAATTTTTCCTGATATCTGACCTAAATTTCCCTTGGCGTAACTTGAGGCCATTCCCTCTCGTCCTGTCATTCATAACATGAGAGAAGAGACTGACCCCCACCTTCCCACAATTTTCTTTCAGGTGGATGTAGTAGGTCCCCCCTGAGCCTCCTCTTCTCCAGACTAAACATTCCCAGCTCCCTCAGCCGCTCCTCATAAGACAAGTTCTCTAAACCCTTCACTAGTTTTGTTGCCCTTCTCTGAACCCGCTCCAGCACCTCAACATCCTTCCTGAAGTGAGGGGCCCAAAACTGGACACAGGACTCAAGATGTGGCCTCAGCAGTGCCCAGTCCAGGGGGACGATCCCTGCCCTGCTCCTGCTGGCCACACTGTTCCTGATACAAGCCAGGATGCTGTTGGCCTTCTTGGCCACCTGAGCACACTGCTGGCTCATGTTCAATCAGCTGTCAACCAGCACCCCCAGGTCCTTCTCTGCTGGGCAGCTTTGCAGCCACTCCTCCCCCAGCCTGTAACGCTGCAGGGGGTTGTTGTGGCCCAAGGGCAGGACCCGGCCCTTGGTCTTGTTGAATTTCATACAGTCGGCCTCAGCCCATCGATCCAGCCTGTCCAGGTCCCTCTGCAGAACCTCCTGACCCTAAGGCAGATCAACACTAGCTCCCAATTTAGTGTCATCTGCGAACTTCCGGCGGGTGCACTAATGAACAACTGAAACGGGTTGCAATAAGGATGTGACACACGGGAATAAGAAGCTGAAATGTATCTGCCGGCTTCAACCCCCTAACCTGAGGGAAGGTTACGATGGTTGGCGTGGCCGGGGTCAACAGCAACCGGTTCTAGTGGTTACTGTCACATAGATACGAGGAATACTTTTGATGGCATTTCAGAGCAATCTTACTGGTTGATAAATCAAATGCAGAAGAACCTTAACTCAAACTGTATTGTAAACCATCTCAAAATGGAGGGGAGAGAATAACACAAAAGCAAAGCTACATTTCAAAGCAAGAGTGCGAAAACATAACAACATGCAACTCGAGTCAATACAATCAATCCTGATAACAAGAGCAGTCAATGCAATTACATTTTATAAAATCAATGCATCCTCCTCCTACAAAAACCAGGAAAGGAAGGAAATGAACCGACATCCCCCCTCTCTATCAGCACGTGACAATTACAGATTCACCAAACACAGCTGAAAAAACGAGCCGAGCAAGAGTAAGATCCAGAAACTTTGGCAAAGGAGCCCACACCACGGAAAATCTTTGGTCTGAAGGACAAGCTTTTGCCTGGCTGCTCTTCTGACCCTTTACAAGTAAAATCATTTTCACTCACTGATGTAGAAATGTAATTCATCCAGCAATATTCTTCAGAATCAAAGCTGCTGCACCTCTTTTTTTCCTCACAAACACCCCCCCCCCCCCACCTCAAAACAACCAGAGCAC
>NW_010416744.1:43047-55746 GCF_000710305.1 Buceros rhinoceros silvestris | reverse complement strand
CCCCCTTGTTTCCCCACAAAACCCCCCCCCCCCCCCCATGACAGAACCACAAATGTGACGTTAAATCAAGCTGTGTGGTTACGTCTGCCCAGGTAACGTAACTTGTGAACAATTTTTTACTTTTCCACATCAATTTAGGGCACAAAAAAGCCTGAATGGAAAAGCTGACTGTGTGGTTTGCCCATCTGAAAAGTCTTTTCAGTTGACCAAAAGTGAATGTAAGAGATTTGCAAAAATCCATTAATACCTCCAGTTCTTTGGTATTAAGAATCTTTTACATGTTCAACCTCCCATCTTGTCCCCTTGTTCCCCAGGAGAAATCCCTACACAAGTCAGTACGCGCCCTGCCTGTGGAAAGCCTGAAGGATGAGGCTCTCAAGACAATGAATTCCCAGGTGGGAATTCTAGACTTTACATCAATCAGGCTCCCTCCTCTGAGCGAAACGATGCCTTTCTTACGAAAACACTCCTGCTGACCTCAGTGCTCTGAAAGAGATTGAATGAAGAGAGACAGAGCTGAGAGCAAGCAAAGGAGTCTTTCTGATGGCCCCCCTTAATTAAGAAGCTACTTTTAGGTTGGAGAGTATTTAATAGTCTTGTGATAAATGAAACTGGACTGCAGCAAGGAAGGTGCAGTGGTCACAGAGGGTGAGGTTAGAGATTTGCACCACCTTACCATGGGTATGTAACTGGGGGGTGTTAAGCCCTTAACCTGTCTCCAAGGAAGTCTTTTTTTTTTGTCCAGAAACAACACAAGAACTTTGGTTGCTAGACGTGGTACCTGAGGTACCCGAGATGCCCACCATCAGCACACACAGCTCAGCCTCCAAGGAGACATCACAACGTGTGTACATGTCTGACTGAAGGAGAAAACCTACTACTCCCTGCCATCAGGCTTTGCACACGCTCACCCCTACCACCTTCTTCCCAGCATCTGTCTGGACATCTGTCCAGAACAGAGGCAGAATTAATTTCATGGAGGGCTGCAAAGTGGTTTTAACCAGAGCATTCAAATGCAAGAAGTGGCTGACCATTAAATGAGAAAAGAGAACAACAGGGTCACAAAACTAAACCAGAAATTACTCCTTTGGTTTGCACTGTCCTAAGCAACAACACTGCAAACGTACTTCCAGTGAACCATCTATTTTCCATTTAACTAGTACAAAAGAATTGCAGATACAGACAATTATTGCTGTCACATTACGCCCTTGCATGTGGGAGAGAAAAAACACATAGTTTTGCACCATTTTTCTTTTTATGGAAAACATCCAGTTTTAGCACCCCTTTCTCTTGGAAGAGAAAGCTCAGTTATTATTTCCTGATATTCCCAGCTTAGCAAAAACCCATCTGTAATTTTTTCACCACCAGTGTTTTACATGTGTATGACCAGCCTCAAGCAGTCTCATGATGACAGAAGTATTTGTGGATCCCTGATTTGTTACCTGCATACTTTCCTTGCAGCATTTTCTCACCAGTTTTTAATTGTCTCAAGAAATCTCCACGGGACTCCATGGATCAGATAACATGAAAGGGTCTGTAAACCTGACATATGTTGAATTGCAGGCTACTACCAGACAGCAGCAATCCCTAGGCATCTTCTGGATCATCCATAAAGCTGCATGCTCAGTCTTGGAGACAGTTCAGGCAAGTTCTAACTTAATCTACTGAGAAAGAAATGAAAGAAAGCAATTATAAAGATGAGAGAAGGAAACGGAGTTGGGATACACCTTGGCAACCCATTATTTAATATTTACTGAAGCAATACTGAGGATTTAGTAGAGAACGCAGTTGTTAGAGTGGAGCTATCTTCAACTCATCCAACTAGATATGGAACTCCTCTTGGCCACCACAGGTATCTACTTAAGGTTAAATAACTCTTACTTAGTAAAGAACCCAGCTGACTAGACCACACACAAACTCGGCTACAACGAAAGAAGCTGAAGATTCTCATCTGCAAGCAGGTGACACTCACATTGATGTAAGATTGGGGCCATGGTCTACATCACAGCCACAGCCTGCCTCTGAACCTGCACGTCTTTATAAACACAGACCACAAACCGAACGGGCACCGGGACAGACAGACCGAACAGCCAGGTCTTCCACGAGCTGGGGAAAAGTCCCAGTCATTTTTGGCAATCCAGAACTATCGTCTTTGCTACAGCTGGGTTCAGCTTCATGGTCTCAGCAAGATCTTCATAAATGATGAGAGTTTGAGATTGAGCCAAGCTCCTTGTCAGCGCTTCATACTTCAATGCATTTGTATTTATAATTCCTGTTACTTAACACAACAGATCCGAGCATGACAAATCCTAGAAAACGGTTATGCTGGGTTCTTCGTTTTCAGGATTTGCACCAGGGCTTAACTAAATTAGAAAGTATTTGTATGGCATCTCTGTTTGAGCTGCTGGTTGATGTTTTATGTTTTAATGTTTGAAGTAAAGTTTATTATGACAAGTCAGTGAAAGTGCTTTTAGTAGGTCAATAAATCACGGACCTATCATATCACTGGGTGACAGCTATGCAAAGCATAGAAGGAAACTTGATATTATTCCAACAAAATAGCAACTACAGCTACTTCCAGCTTAGCTGCAAAGCCACATCAGCCTGTTGATTGTGAATTGAAGAGGTAAATAATTATATTTAGGGGAAGGAAAGCAAGGCCTGTGTAGATTTTCATCTGTCTGGGATTTCTAAAACTCTCTTGTGGGGAAAAAACAAAAAGGAGGTCTTTATTTAATCTGAAATGGTCCTCTGGATGCCCACCATGGAGTCTGGTCTATAATTACCCAGTGTAGAGGAGTGGGGAAGGGGCTGAGAAGAAACACAAAGCAGATGAAAAAAAGAGGATAAAAAAGATTTCTGAGAGACTTAATTCAATTTTGGCATCTCTCCAACCATATGGAAATTGAAGGGATGTTAAAAAAAATTCTAAGACAGGATGCACAGGACATGGGTGGGAAGTCTCCCTCATTATTACTATCAGGATTACAAAAAAATTTTTTTTTCCATTCAAGAGAGCAGCACACCTGTCAGACCAGGGAGGGTGAGGAAGAGTTTGATGAAATATAGGTAAAAACGATTCTTACCCTCCCCTGTTCCACAGAGCTTTCAAGAGCCTGGTACAGTTTTTGACAGTACCAGCAGCTGCTTATTGCCTGGTGCAGCCATCGCACTGTGCCTCGCCTTGGGTCTGGACTCCACAGCTGAGTCGTAACAAATATTACATCACTCGCGCCTGGAAGGCATTGGGGAGACCCATGTTGAAACCAAGCGTCCAGTTAAAATTAGACTAGAGAAACCACTGTCATGTTTTCTTCAAATGTAAAGGGCAAACACATGTGTAATCATTCTGGATGCTGTTTCGTTTCTGACTGTAAATTGAAGAATTTAACACACATAAACCTCTTTGTGAGAAGACTGTTACACTTAAAACCTGATAAAAATGTTCATGATTCCCCTGCCATCAAGGCTAACCACTGGATCTGTTATGAACCACAGCGGTATTTCACGACAGATTTGTAAGAGTTGAGAAAACTTGGGAAAAGCACTTTAATCCCCTCGTGCTTTATCTCAGGATCTGAGCCTCTCAATATGTGCAGCTTGGGTCCTCTTCTAAGGAAGAGAAATATACCCCAGTTTTAAAAGCAAATCATAGATTAGAAGGTATGTTGAGTCTGTGAAGAGAGGCAAAAGATATATTTAGGACTTTAGAGACACACGTGTGTTGTGACTGCCACCTTCTCACCTGGGAACAAGATCCATTTGAAGTTGGAGAACCTCGAATGTGAACAGGTTCACCTGCTGCAGCAAGACCTGAGGCAACGCTCAACATCAAAACACCATCTGCAAAGGTGTGGCACCAGCATTTCCCATGGGACAACCCAAGACTCTTCCCAGAAAGGCTCAGCAGGCAGGTGACATGGCTTTGGGGAATATTACACGTGAGGCACGTGCAAACACCAACGGTCCAGGAATGCTTGCGAAAGGCAGCCAGCGATGCTTGCTTAGCGTACAGGGAGAAAGGGCGAGGTTAACTGAGGAGAGACCTGGAAAACCAGCTGCTGCAGCTGCGCCTTTACTGCCCCAGTCAAAGGGCTGGGGCACCGACCTGGTACTCCACACACTTCCATTACAGTGCCAGATCTGAGCAACCTTGGGCAGACCATCTTTATCCCGTCTCTCTCTGTCCCCTTGGATAACGCTGCCCTTCTAAAGGGTAAGATCACAACGGTCAATTATCACACGCACTCAGTTTTAAAGCTACTGACTGTCTAGCGTGGAGGGTAAGATGACAGGACAGTACATCCCTGGTAACTCTCCGCACTCCAGTTGTACCTTCAGTCTTTCCTGCAGGGTCAGAGTCCTACTCTTCCAGGTACTGTATACAGAAAAAAAAGGGACATTTCTAGTCTTAAAAAGACTTTCTCAGATCTGAGGCGCGGAAGATGATAACCCTCCTGTGCACGTTCGAGCACTGTTCAAACGATTTGCAGATTCAGGTCCGAATGGAAAGGCTGCCAAATAACAGTATTCCAAGTAACGACCAGGCAGAAACATTAAGCCTGCAGACTCCAAAGGAAATAATGGATGGATGATCTCAACTTCTGCTTTACCAAGTAAGACAAAAGAAAGGAAGAATGGTAGTCAGAAGACGACAAATGCACACTGTTAATCTCAAGTCAGTACAGCAGCACTGAAAAAGGTGCTTACAGTGAACCACATGATTCAACGGGATTAATGATAATTAAGAACATAATTCTGTATAAAATATGGTGTCCAGCAGTGGAGTGTAAAGATCAGAGGGCAAAGTTGGTGTAAAATGTGATAAGAAAGGCAAAGATGGAGAATTGAGCAGAGCAAGATCACGCCAGGGGTTAAGATAAATAAGACATTTTTAAAGTACATATGGAAGGAGAGGGCAGTGAAGGAGACAGAAGGGCCTCTTAAAAATGGCAAGGGTAATTTATTGACACAAGTAGTAAAGTCATTGTTTAAGGGGGAAAAAAATGAAATTAATTCTTCGTCTGAGTGTGCAGAGGGAAGAAGGGACAGATGCCAGAAAGAGACATAAATTTCCCCGAGGAGAAAGAGAAATGCTTAAGGAAATCAACATCATACCAGTGGTGGTGATCAAGAAAGTGGAATGTCAGAAAACTGGAAAAAAAAAAATTACAGGAACAAACACGATGTATCCCAAAATCTAAGGGAGAGGGGAAGACGTACTGCAGAGAACCTGGAAAGCACTCGGCAGGAAGCCGTACGCGCCGGCAGAAACCTGACACTGTGCTACCATATGGTTAAAGCTAAATTCAGGTTGTGGATGCCACCCAGCAAGGTGGTATTTTTGCTTCAAAGATCTTTTGGCAGTAAAGGAAGTTTTACTAGCAATAAAAAAGCCAGTTGTCTTTGCTTCCTCCTTGCTTGCCCGGTTTCCTCTCCACCAGCTGCTTTTGGCAAGGTTAGCCTGTGACCAAAAGGGTGCCTGCGAGGGAACGCTCCTGAGGAGCTGGGTACCCACCGCACTTCCCCACGGCTACCTCAAACCCCCTGGTGTGGCTGCAGTAGTTAGTACCGCTCCCAGCACGTGTTTCTACCTTTGAACTGCAGGTTTTAAACAGTTCTAGAAAACAGAAGGCTTACCACCAAAGTCACAGGAAATTCACACTAAATGGCAAAATCAGTCCGTAAAAGCTAGAGGCCCCAAAGAACCCGGCCCTGCAGAGAGCAGCTCAGCTTTCAGCACGTGGCTATTCCACTGACGCCAGCGGAACTGCTTGTGAACACCCATCCGCGAACACGTGCTACTGCTCTGGTGAAGAAGCACTAATTAAACTGGGCCTACAGCACGTGTATCACACAAATGGAAAGGGCGAACGGCGCCGCAGAAGGACTCACGCTGGAGGGAGGTGGTGTCAATGACATGCACTTAAGCAAAAAGAGTCAGGCCCTAAAAGAATTTGTGGGGAATTTAGCTACACTAAGAATAGACGGTACTTGGAGAAGCAATGGGGCAGCTGCTACTCGCAGAAGTTTAGGATGGCTACTCTAAACTTAGTGTGCGACTTTTCAAAGGTGGTAAATACTGAAGAATACGCACAGATGTGACCAGGAAAAAAAAAATTGCTGATTGAAGGGCACAATTCAGGCAAGGTGCTGAGTGCCAGTTCCTCAAAGGAGCTCCACTGAGCTACACTGGGTGAAACCCAGCCCCCACATGCTTCCTTTCACTCCTAGCAATGAGGTCTCAGAGCTGTGCATCAGAAGGACCATTTTTCACTACGGAGGATTATCCGCACAGGGCCTAATCCCACTGACGTCAAGAGCAGACCTTTGAATGACTCCAAGGGTTGGTATGGCCTTTCAGTGAGCATATCCAGCCTCATCCTCCACAGCACTTCCACCAATCACCACTCAGTAACTGCCTTTCCTCTGCTGGGGACGGATTTGATAACACTCCCGATCGGCGCGTAAACTAGGGCCATGAAGGTAAAATGGGTTGATACCACGTGCAGTTGGATGTGTCAGACACACACAGTGCAGGTGTGGGGAGGACAACGGGGAGGATTCAGATACACGGTGCGAAAGCTCAGTGATCAGTGGCCGGAGGCTCTGCTCTGCACTCTTCGGGTGAAACTCTGCCCGGCAATCACTCAGCGACCTTTGCAGACGATAATGACATGCCTAAAATAAATAGAAGTGCAGCTGAGAAATTTAGGACAAGACAGAAATAAGAGCAGAAGCTGTAACTCTTTGGAAGATTTATAATTTATGACCGTTCCATGGCATGAGTTCAACTGTGACCTCTCAGCTGGCAGCTGTCTTTATGCTGCTTTCTCCTTCCACCTGCCTAGTGAGAAAACAGCCACCGTCTCTGCCAGCATGGATAAATCTGTCACAGTGACTTACACAATGAACTCTCCGGAGGGAGACTGAAGTAGTCCAGAGAATAAATCTAGCCCTCAGAAACAGTAGCAAGGTTGTCCAAGTTTACAGCATCTCCTTTTAACCCCTTTGGTGTGGACCTTAGTGGCTATAATTATAACTGGCACTATCTGACATGCTGAAGCCGGGAATCCTCTGCCACATGATGGATGTCTCGCTCAGGACAAGCCAGAGTCCAGGTCAGGCCAATGATGCAATACACAACTCTCATTTGACGTGGCGGCCCTGGGCTTTAAAGACTTTCCTGGGGACATCCAGGTGGGCAAAATGGTTTTGCAAGAGAAAAATATCTTCACTGAAGGGCTCAGATCACGAGGACAAAGCACTGAATTAGCTCACTAGATTTTAAGGCCAAAAAGGCATTATTAGTTTCAATGGATTAACGGGCTCCTTCCACTCCCGGCACCCTTCTGATGGGAATATGGCAGCCACTAAATTGATGCTGAATCTGACCCACGCCAGAAAGACATCATCCTCTCAAAAAATGCCTCTAAGGCAAAGCAGCTCGGTACGCTCCAGCACAGGACTGTAACCACACCAAATGGCTGGCTGTGACTGGGGACTGTAGTTTGTAAAAGCAGCTAACATTATTTTGAAACGAACAGTTTTAAATACCAGAGACTCCTTCTGGTTCACAGTTGATATGAAGAATTCCTATCTAAATAACTTGTAAGGGCTTTGGGCTGCCATTCGTCTGGGCTGGGAGAGACGGTAGACTCATTCGAACAGGCAGTCAAAGAATTGCCCATCGCTGTAGCTTATCTTGAACATCTCCTGCAGATGCGCTTGGACACCCTTCAACCACCTTCACAACATGTCTAGGACATCTGTGGAGCCACACAGAAATAGGAGCTTAGTACAAAGGAAACTACAGCGTTGTATGATGTTGCGGCCAGGATCAATGCCAACCGAATCCCCTCTGGGCAAGCCCGTTATTCTCACCAGACCTGCATTTTATTCATGCACTTCAGTTCTCCCGCAGTGCTAGTGTGCATGGGAGCTTGATATAGTCTCAAGAAAAGTCATCCCAATGTCTGCAGAGCCACATTCAGCTTCACCATAGTGCAGCTTTGCTCTGGAGGCAGCAATAAATGGCAGAGTGGGCAGGTAAAGAGACACTCTTGCACCGACCTTCCCTACGGGAAAGGCTACTTTACAGCAAGGATTGGTTTTATTTTCCATACAGACCCCGCAGAGCGCACTGCTTTACGCTATTCTCGTCCCTCTATCATTCTCTGCTGCATCCCTGGTTTGTATAGGATTCAGAGAGTCAAAGTCCTCTGCAATATTATGTCCTCTGTTCCTCAAACATTATCACACACACCAGACACAGCTTTCTTCTATTGCACTTAAGTTGTTCCCACCCTTCTTCCTGCAGTGCTGAGTTTCCAGGGGTCCACAACATTTGCCATCCCTTAACTAACAGAGAAGCAACTTTCTTGTGTGAAAGAACTATTCATTGTCTGGAACTCATGAAATTAGAAAGCCTTCTGTTATGGCAGTAACACTCAAACCTTCTGGCCTACTGATCTCCATCAGTAGCAATCACAAGACCTCTCCCTCATCCATATTCCTTGCTTTGTACCAAAAACCTTCAAGGAACACGGAGGCCTCTGATGGCATGCTGAAGAGCACTGAGCAAAGTCAGTTTTCCAAGAGGGTTTCATGATAAAATTGGATGCCAAAATCAATAGTCAAAAGCATTCAGTAGGAGTCACCTTTCAACTCCTTTGAGAAGCTCTTTTGGCACTGAGGCAGCCTGCAAGCAAGCTTCAACGAGCTTCAACGAGTCAGCCTTCAGTGAGCTTTTCCAAGGAAAAAAAAGCTGTCAGGAACTTCTGTACAAGTGTCCCCGTACAAGTCCCACAGTAACGTCAGGGACAACCGCGTGAAGAAATCACGCAACGTGCTGCTCAGACTGCTAAAGACCCAGATGCTCAAAGGTGCTGAGTACCCTCAACTTCTCAGGGCCCGAAGGGAGCAGGGAGGCCCCTTGCAGAGCTGGGCACTGAGCAAACAACCTTGCACATGCTTTTCTCTTTAAACGTATGTTTCCGCGTTGCTTAATGATCTGGTTCCGAACGCGGCTTGTTAGGAGCTGTGCGAGGCGTGTGCCAGTAACGGAGTTGCCCTGCGGCTTCCAAGGCTTTTTTCATAGAAGCACGGCGGTACCCCTCACACCCCAGACAGTGCTGCCAGTGCAGCAGTGACTGTAGCACCCGGCCTGCCTGCCGAGGCAATGATCGGGCGGCATGTGACACGGAGAGAAGGTGGGAGAGCAGGAGAATGAGCCAGTGCAGAAAATCGCCGTTGCTCATTGCTCTCCTGGCACAGGATTTCTTCTCAGGCCTTTCACTCCTGCATTTCAGGTATCATCCTTCTCTTCCTCACCGCCTTCCCCAAAACATGACTAGAATCCTCACAGGGCCTCACATCTTGGTTAAGAGTTTACTTCCCCCGTGGCATTAGGTACTATTACATGGAAGAAATCTGACAGCTCTCTTACAGATCTAAGGTGACAGGATCTCTGCAAGCCCATGTTTAGAAGCTCCTCCTCAGACTGCTACAATCCCTTTCTAAGCCTACCTATCTTCAGGAACGTGACTTTCCATCCCCTTCTCCTTTGCATAGAGTAAGGGAAGCCCCTGCCTCGTCTGAACTGATACAATTCTAAACACAATGGAGGGTGAGAGGAGAACAGGTAAGTCAACACACCCAATACCGTCACCAAAACAGCAACACAAGATGTCCAAGAGCACAGAGGTTCCTCAAGACCAAAGCTAAGCACAAAATTAACTCCTTCAATGAGCACGGATTCTTACAGATTCATCTACTCTGAAAAAATTCACTTGTCAGAGGCAAGATTCCAACCTGAACCACAATGATTTATACTCATGCTCCTCACTACTCATCTTCTCCACACACGGTATGACATCGCACAACTTGCTTGTACGACCAGCAAGGTTCCCTTCCGTACACTGGTCACCATCCACCCACCGTGGAGGTGTCTGAAGTGATGGATTGAGAGAGCACAGAGAGTCGCTGCACACGGTGTTACGACTGTAGCAAGCTGCTTTCTTCTTCCTTGCCATTTACGTCTGAGAATGGGATATTAGTGCCGGGCCTGGATCTGGAAACCCAAAAAAAAAAAAAAAAAAAAAGCTCTGGGGACCAGCAAAAAGGAATGTTGTTTGCTCAGCAAGATTTGGGAAGAAAGGAAATGATTTACTTCGTGAATTGAAATTATCCCCTTAATGAATTTGGCTCACTAGTTCTAGTCAAAGAAAAAAAAATATTCATACTTTATTTTTGTACAAAAAAAGTGTCAGCTGTCCAAAAATAGTGAACAGCTGTCCTGAAATAGCAGATTTTCCTGTGTGTTTTCTTTATGATTCAGTCCATTCCATAATTTTGCAATGAGAACTTCAGACAGTGCTATTTTCCTTGCAAGAAATATGCACAATATGGCATGTGCCTCATAATCTTCTGTGATTAATGTATAAAAACATAGTCAGAACATATTTATACGATGGCTTGTAGAATTATAGAGATTGATCTTGGTTTCACTCTCGGCCAATGGCTAAGGAGCACTTTAATCTGCTACAGGTGAAAAGGTAAAGCAAACACTCTCGTGTTTATTTAGGACAGCTATTGGGAATATTTCATGCCATATTTCAAATACAAATACTCTGGCTGTCTCTGAGTCAAGGAAATATAAAGTCATTAGTATATGGGTTTCTACAATCTATTGTAAATATTAAAATTACACAGGTCATTTGACCCAAATTGAGATTTCTGCCTAGTTTCTTCACAATCTTGGACTCCAGGGGACTGAGAGAGGAAGCAGCCGCCCCCATGGCACCTCTGTGCTGCAAAGCCCACTCCACAGGGAAGAAGGAATGTATCTCAGGACATGCTCAGCAAAGGCTTCAAGCCACCTAAAGGCAGAGTGAGTCTGTTGTCATCTGACTCAATGGAGAAGCCCCCTTTGCCTTTCAAGACTGAACACTGCTTTAAAAAAATGCCGTATGTGAACAGCCGCCTTGAATCTTTTTCTGATGTACAGGTTAACACAGCTCTCAGCTGCATTCACCGTCCTGGCATTCGCATGAGAACCCTTACTAAGGAGTCTCCAAGGAAGAGCTAACACCGGCCAGCCATGATTTGTGTTCAGCTAGATGATTATTTTACGTAGGCTTGCACTCCTTTTCATACTGCCAAAGGAAGTCTCCTCCAAGGATCTGAGAGCTGGGGTGTCCCATGCAAATCCACTCACTGCACGGAGCACCTCTTTGGCGGGGTCACAATTTACTTCACGCATTCCCTCTCAGGAGGACTGTGTTTCTTCTGCAAGCTGAACTTCCAAGGCTAAAACTACCTAGTGCACTTCTTCTTGTGCTTCATGTGCTAAGGAACGACTCTCCATCCCAAGACCCTCATACAAAAATACCTTCATTTTATTCACATATTTAGATATAACACTAAGGCAAGAACACTTAAACAATGAATGGTGGGATAAAACTCCAGCAGCAGCAAAGTGCTCACGCATTAGGAAGCACTCAGATCCCAGACACTTTCTCCTAGTTCTTCTCCCCCATCCTCACCACATTATCTTCCCAAAATCCACATCTGCCTAACCTCTTTTTTTCCTGAGTGCCTGAGAGGCCTCAGGTTTAGTAGCTTTTTAATGTTCATTTCTGCTCTCTAAAACCATAGAGAGAGATCAGAAAGAAAAAAATAAAATTGAAACAAAATGGAACAGGAGAGATCAAAACAACCCCAAACATGTCCTGGGTCAAACCAACATCTGATACAGGGTTAAATCTCCACTGAAGACACGTCTTCACTGCCTGTGCTCTTCAAGGTGAATGTGGCTCATGACAGAGCCTGAGATCACTTACTGCCCAAAGCCCCGAGTACCCTAGCTCAGCCTTGCAGCAATGAGGAAACTGCGTACAACTGCGGAGTCACTTTTCATCTACTTTGAATATTCAAGTGACCCAAGTAGTCAGTCAATCATGAAGAGCAATATATGAAGCCTTGGGCTTTTTTAGTCTGACGGACTGAAAATACTGGACAGAAGTTAAATCCAGTAGCACAGGATTACCCTGAAAAAGGAACACCACCTATTCGTTCAGATGACAGCTCCCTTCAGCTGAAGGTCAGCTGTAGAAGAGCAGCCAGATACTAACACTAGAGCTCAGGGGACCTGGGTGCAGTCCCTGGCTCCAATACGGACTCTGTGCCACTGACCCTCAAAAGAGTTTCTGCCTAACGTCAGGCACCCAAGTTAGGAGCTGAGCATCCACACACGCTCAATGAGGACAGGCGAGACTCCTGAGGTGCTCAGTGTGGCCCTGGAGCAAAAAGCTACTTCTCTACCTGCCACGAGAAACTGGGGTGGGCTGGACAGGCAGCACGCGCTGAAGAGCTGATGTACTCAACCCCTCCAGAACAACACTGATTCCCCGCCTTTCGCAAACTCTAAACCCCGAAACAAAAAGTTCTGTTTAACACTGCGTCACAGGGGTTTCCACAGCACTGCCCTGCTCTGCCCCCGTGAGATGCTTCCAGGCATTCAAACGCGGTGTTAGTATGTGGAGGGGTTTGAGAGAACAAAGGCAGATCAAAATATCGGGTTTGAGAGAACAAAGGCAGATCAAAATATCATTTCATCCCTCGGGTCCACAAGCTGTTGGCTGCGAATGTGCAGGAATTATCGCTCCTGAGCTTACTTCTACAGGCGGCCTGGCAGGG
>NW_010416744.1:37755-42846 GCF_000710305.1 Buceros rhinoceros silvestris | reverse complement strand
CCCATTCAGTTAAAGATCCTTCACGGGAGCAACAGAAGGGTTCTGCTCCTTCCATACCTTTTCATTCCTTTTCAAGTATTTATACAAGTATTCAGGAGCTTAACCAGAAATGAAAGAAATTCATTTTAGGTTATGTGTCTTAAGAGGCTCTGGGACTCCTCTACCTGTCTGACTGTGCTAAAGATTTTGTTAGCTGACTCTTTTTTTACCTCTGGTAACTACCAGTAAATCCCAGGACTGGATTATTCTGTCCACCTGAAACGAATTCTCTTTTCACACTGAGGAGCACTCCAAGCATTTGAAGATGTATGGGATTCACTCGGCACAGTTACTGAAGAATTTACTTGTAATCACTTACAAACATCTGTTGCATTTCAGCTCAGAAAGTGTAAATAACAGAATTAACAGCATGTGCACGTTGTATGCCACTGCTCAGAAAAAATCAAAACAAAGCAAAACCCAAACAAGTTACATTTCTCTCACCCAGAACTTGATCGCCAAGGAAAAAAAAAAAAAAAAGTACAACATAGTGCTTGGGGAGGTGGAGTTGATTAATGGGCCAGCCTGTTAAACCATCTGCTCTTGAGGACCCAGCCCGGAATCCCAGCGGCTCGAGCTGGGTCAGCACTTTCTCTGGTGCTGAGAAGCGACGTTAACTCTGCTGGCCTTTGCTTTTAGGAAGGAAGGAATAGTCCAACGGAATTTCATTTGCCTTGGAAAAACAGAACTACCTTCCCAGTCTGGTAAAAAGGAAGTATTGGATCAGCAGTAGAAAAAAAACCACAGGTAATGCTACAACTCAAGAGAACCGAGTTCAAAACGTCTCTCTGGGAGCAGAGAATAAGCTGATCATCCTCGGAGTGAGGGGAGCGTCATCAAATGTAAAAGGAGAAAAAAGGGAATCCGGGGCTTCTCTGTGGCACACTGAACAAAGGCACTTCTGACACCGTCTTTGACAGGGTCCCTGGCAGCTTGTCGCTTGGGCTGAAGGTACTGCCGGCTAGCAGTAAATGCCCGAGTAATGTTTTGAACCCTTTGAACTAGGTATCACAAAACCGGGGGCACTCAAAAGCCAAATGAAGTTAACTAAGCACCAGAGGGGAGGCCAGAGACAGATGCTGCGAGTTGAATGTCAGATCAAGGGATGAGATCAACAAGGTGCTTAAAGAGGCATTTCCTGGTTCACTCCGAACTCCAGCAACCTTTGCAGTCTTTCATCCCAGCCCTATTAAAGGAACAGAACACGGGTTTTATAAGGGACACAGCGATACAAGCGCACGTTCATCTGAACTCATCAGATCTAACTGGAACTGGTTTGAGTAGCTGCTCTCCCCAGTGCAAAGTTTCCATTCAAGATGCTGTAGAGACGATACAATGAAATGAGACTTCAGCTCTGGAAAACTGACCTAACGTTTGGTTTCTTGCCTCCATTCCCAAGTGTCTGACTACACAGACATTACTAATTACTCCCTTTTTTCCCCCCCACCAAAATTACTAACAACCTTTTTCACCAATAGTAACAAATAATTAGTAGCACATCGGTATTTTGCGCACAAGAACTGTGTGGAAAATGGAAAATAATCGTACAAAACAGCGCTCGCTCCCATACAGACATTAGCTTCACGGTTTAAACACGGCCTACGTAACAGATGTGACAAGTCAAAGCTACAAACATCAGTCAACGTGATTGGCTTTTTCCTTCCATGGACACAAATATACGTGTGTTTGTATGTAACTCATCCTTGTTACTGTCACGCTGCCAACGCTGTACCACAGAGGGGGTGGAACGTAGACGTTTCATTACACATATGCAGATCCGCGTACACGTCTGTGTTAACATGGTACATGTGCCAGACAGATATTACGACGACTTGGTAGCAACCACGGCAATGCTCTCCCAGAAGGGAAACACCAAAAGTGGCAATTTTTTCCTCTTCAGTGCAGTCACCGAGTGCTCCCGCTATGCCTTTCACAACACAGAGAATCATGACGCGGTGCTTTCAGACTGGAACGATTAGCCATATGAGTTTCACTGAACATGCTGAGACACAGACCACCACCAGCGCCCACCGAAATCCCTGCAGTTGCATGTGAATAACGTAAGAGAAAATCTGCCTCTGATCACTGGAAAAGGTGCTGTATTCTCCTCCCAGCTGACAGTCTGTGCTGCTGACAGCATGACATCTCACTCTGCTTTGTGGTACCTCTCTCCGCTAGTTCCCTACTCCTGAGGATGTTACCAGAGACAAGTAACAAATGTGTGCCGTTGTCACCTCTCCTCTTTCACGCACATGCATGTGGTGCTGCTTCTTCTAACACGCTCCCATCACTGTCCCCACAGCAGCCCGTGTATTCACATCGTTAGGTGAGTTCTAAGCGAATCTGAGTCCTGGTACCTTCTGCTCTGCAGAAATATGCTTCAAGAGATGGATCCAAGTACCTACCAATTCTAACAGATGAGAAGAAGACGGAAGAAGAAACAAAGTACAAACAAGACCAAATAACACCTGCAAAAGTTAGAGGAAAGGCGTCCAGTTTATCCTGCCCAATACAATCTGAGCGCACGTGCTTACCTCCGTTTACCTTTTGAAACTGGGGCAGAAGACAAATGTGCGCAGCAAATTTTTTCAGATTGAATGGACAGGAAATGTTAGCAACAAGCAGTAACGGGTGGCTTCTCACTGAAATAGTCCTGACATACTGAACATCATAGAACATTAAAGTAACGTCAATATTTATTATACAGATATGTGTATTGATTGGGCAGTAAAATGATCCAAAGTTATATACGCTATAATAATAATTGAACTCTATTTAGAGAGAGAGCACTGACATACAGAGAAGGAAAAAAAAAAATCACAAAAGACCATACCCATTTATTAAGTTCGTTTATGTGGGCATCTGATTACTGAGCAAATAGGAACAGCTACCACAAAGCACTGGAGATCTTGCCTGAGCAAAACAGTGAGAAACTAAGGCCACAGCGCTAAAATACTCCGTTTCAGCTCACTGGGGTTTGCCAGTTTAGAGCAGCCAAGAAACTGGCTGTAGCGCTCCGCAGTTCGAACTCTGTACGGTGCCCTGGATCCTCGCTCACTCATTCACCTTTTCTTATGAATGACTAAAGAGCTTGTACATTTGGTGTTACCGCACGACACATTAAATCAAACACTGTGCTGTGCTTTGCCCACGAGGGCAGTGCCATTCACAGAACAGAACCGTTAACTCAGAAGGGACTGGGACAAAATAACATGCCCTTCCTTCCAAACTCAAACGGATGGGGCACCTCTTTGTTACTCCCACCTCTTTCTATAAGTGTAGGTTAACGAAAAAATTAGCCAGCTTTGGAATTTTCTTTGGTTTTATTATCTCCAGTGAAACTGGATTTATTTAACTAAACTGGCTGTATATTTAAGTCTCAAAGTTCACAAGTTATCCACGTAGCCTTCCCAGTTTCCATTCTGCCTAATTGCTGGTAACAGCTCCAGCCCTAGGACAGCTTTTACAGCATGTTCCCCACTCCTTCACCAGATGACTGATTCTCTTTTTTTCCTTTTTGCTTTTAACAGGGGAATGATAATGTTCAGTACTGAATTAGTAATGAAGTTTCAATTAAAGACTGTGAAATTGCTTGGACTTACAAATGTTTTTAGGAGTATCCAGCTACACGGTACCTGGTGTTGGACAAAGTCTAACCTGTTTACTCAAGTTGCTTCTACCAGATGACACAAACCACAAACAAAAGATCTGCCCTGACTTCACTGTCCTTCTTTGTGTGTTTTCATGTCCTGTCCTCATGGCAGAGGGGGAATTAGGACCGAGACAGCAGCAACAATAATAGCTCCAACACAACCCTCCTGTCTCTGAGCTTAACTACTGTCCACTTCATTTATTGTATTTCCTAGTATGATAAAAACAGAGAGAGCTAATGGGTATTTTGTTGAAATCTAGAGTAGTCTATGGTCCTCATGCTCAAGTGCTTGGTTTTATTCTACCTTCTATTACCCCCTAAGTCCCTGGACCATTTTTCCCAGCGAGAGTAGGAAAGCAACCCCTGACTCCCACTAGCTCATGTCCGTGGGCAAAGCCAATCTCATTCAAAAGTTCCTGTTCATTTCACATTCTCATTTCAGAGAAACTGCCATTTCTGGGAAATGTCTCCTTCAGTAACTGCTCCAGCAGACAGCATAACACAACGCGACCACCATGTGTTCCCAAGGTTGGTTTGCTCAGGTGCCTGCAGGTGGTAAGAGCCAGGGCCACACCACAGAGACCACAGAGGTACAGAGGAGGAAGCTCTCAGTGTGAATTCACCCCCCAGCTCCAAGTCGGGTGCCCACCCAGGGCAGCACCCACAGGTTAGGAAGCCCTGTGCCACTCTGCCAAGGAGAAGCTGCTCTGCAGCACTTACTGGTGACCCCACTGATGCCACTCCGTTTCAGAGTACTGCAAGAGGGCAATCCAGACCCTACTGGACTTGGCGATGGGGTCTAGAGACATCTCAGTGTTCGAGATTTCAGTCTATATAAAAAAGAAAAAGAAAAGAGAGGAGATGGAAGGAAAGCAGAATCCAGATAGAGAAAGGGAGCATGGTCTCGTTTGGGTTTTGTCCCGGGTTCAACATGGTGGAACCGGATGCTCTTCTGTCGTCTGGCTTTCTTTTTCCCAGAGGGCTGTGGTTTTCTCAAGCTTCCGGGAAGAAGGACACACTCTCCAGAATGAACTCATAAAAGGGGGCGTGCTGGGAGATCCAACATGGTGGAACCGGATGCTCTTCTGTCGTCTGGCTTTCTTTTTCCCAGAGGGCTGTGGTTTTCTCAAGCTTCCGGGAAGAAGGACACACTCTCCAGAATGAACTCATAAAAGGGGGCGTGCTGGGAGATCCGACGCCATCTTGCTTTCCCCCTCTGCTCTATCTGCCCTCCTCTCTATCTCATCCGTGCTGCGGCTCTCTCAGATATGCCGTGCAGGACTCTTGAATCTCACGCCCCCGGGCTGGAAACCTTTATCAAGGAGAGAAAGACACGTCCATGACCTGCTATTTCCCTGAAGCAGTAAAAGACTCCTTCTGCAGAATGGGTAGAACCTTCT
>NW_010416744.1:1589-37379 GCF_000710305.1 Buceros rhinoceros silvestris | reverse complement strand
TTTCCTTCCCGCCCCCACCGGGGTGATGGGCCATTGTGGGGGGGGGGGTTGTAAGCCGAGGATCGTTCAGACCGGGAGAGTTTATATGTAACTGTACACTCTCCTTTTATTTCTTTCTTCTCCCTTTTTCAGTCCGGTTTAACTTCAAGGGCGTCTGCATTATTAAACTTTTCTGCTTCTAACTTTCATTCATGTAGTCCGTGTGTTACCATTTCCTTTGCCAACTAAAGCCCTAATGAGCCTGTTAACGTATTGATAAGCCGTTAACAAGCATCAAAAGTTTTCTGTGTGAGCTTTGGCTGGCTTTTGCCAGCTGACACACTATTTCGTCACATTCCTTTCAGTGGGGAAACAGCCCCCCTTTTCAAACTGCGACAGGTTTGTTCAGAAAGGGCTTTTTTCTTTTCCTGAACTGAAACTGGTAGCAGTTAGCTTGCAGCCCTGTTTGCACGGTGCAGATACACTAATGATTAAAGATGTGCCAAGTGGTTCAGAGCAGTTCAGTTCAGACGCACAGATACTTGTCAGTCCCCACGGAACGAAAGCATTGCTTAGAACTGATCCACTGACTGCCCATTGAAAGATTCAGGTAGTAGAGCACACTCGACCCTATTCCCAATGGCGGCAGCAGGTCTGATTCCTGGGAGTTCCTTTTACTTCTTCAGTTCTCCTGCCTCAAAACTTGAAGGGCCGCAGTCTAAGATCAGCTCCCGCTCCTCAGTAGTTTCCTAAATTTTCCCGATGATATTTTGCACAACGATGTGTCATTTCATGTTGTATCAATCACATTACAGTATGTCACTTAATATAGCACAAGGCAGTATGATTGACACAATCTGAGATGACTTGTCACAACACAGCCCGTCAGCTGGGACAGTTGTATGTTTTTGGTTTATGCACACACACATACACAGAGCCTTCAAAGGGTGGGGGGAGGAGGGAGGACACCCACCCTCCTTCAAAAGTTTTCCAAACACTTTCCATTGCGGAAAAGCATCTGTTAAATACACTGAAATTTCCTCAGTTCTCTCTCTAGGCTACCTCTAATAATAAACTACAGGAGCTTGAGTTTATTCCAACCTCCGTTTATAAGGACACCGTCTCACGCCATACAGAGAGCCCCGTTCCCAAGAACGGCCTTATTGTTAGGGAGTGGCGTAATACAGAAAGTCATTACAATTAACCACTTGTCCCCTGGTGGCATCTGACGCTAATTCAGCTCCCAAACAATTAATCTGGAGTAACCTCACAAAGCAATCCCTAAGCAACAGTAATTGGCTAATTCTCCTCTACTTACAGTTACACACACTCTATTACAGACAACTTTAAATCAGGCTGTCATCACCAGTTCTTGCTGTCACCAAGGAGATTCAGAAGGATGAGTTACTACACCCGCCACCACTTGTAACCCATCTGCAGAAGGAAAGCTCCATCCAGGAGCGCTGGGGAAGTGGGAAATCCTGAGCCACATTCTGCAGGGGTTTGAGAACACGAGCACGACTGCAAGGAAAGCTGCAGAAACCACAGGACTTCAATTCCCAGTGAAGAGGCACAGCCTCCTAATGACATTTTAGGAAAGGCAAGTCTGACCTGGCAGAGAAGCCTGACTGGGCACTGGTATTTGAGTTACTGTGTTCTCTGTATTCTCAGAGCCTGGCTATATGGCAAGGCACAGACACCGCCAGCTAAGCAGGACCACGACCAGAGAGTTCAGACATGTCTGCGCCTACCTGCACGTTTCATGTTCTTCTGCCCCAGGCCTCAATTCTCCATTTAGCAAACAGACCTTGTCCTTCAAAGGCGTGTTTTGAAGCTAAAACTCACAAGTGGCTGAAAGATGCACTGGGACTGTTGAAAAGTTGAGTACAGAAGGATTTCATGAGCCTGTTAAAGTAAACTGGATCTTTCTTGGACTGCTGCCACTTTTTGCATCTGGGGAAATAACTTAGAGTGGCAACTGTACAGCCAGATGTTGCAAAACTAATATTTTAAGGGTTTTTTTGTGGCACAGGGTGGTGTTACTTAGAGATATCAGAACATACTCTAAATATGCCAACTCAGGTACCAGGAATGGTACGTTCTGTCCAAGACAGCTCTGTCATCAGTCAAAAGTCGCAACAAAACCACTGTGATTGACTTAGCACCTCCAGCACAGAGAGCAGACAATTCTGCCATGGCATATGGTGTATCCTGACCCGACAAGCAGCTGTAGGGAAGGCAGAAGTGCAGGTATCTGCAGATATGCCATCTCAGATCACATCTGAACAGCAGTGCCTGGCCAGAAACACAACATTCCATATTTGTTCTGAGGCTGCAGAACTACAAAGGCTGAACAAGGAAAATATTACAGCAGATTCAGATGAATCTTGTCCCCCTGACGGAAAAGGAATCTTCAAAGAGTACAAGCTTCTATTTTCCCCAGTACGTTCACCAGTTTTCTGCCACACGGTGGTTCAGCACAGAGTATTTAGAAAAGCAGGAGTACCACTGCAGTTCTTTGCATAAGCACTGAATCGTTTTTGAGCTGTCCGTAGCCTCTTTGCAAGCGCTTGTGGGTTGGATTGCCAGCACCTCACATGGTTGTAGGTGAGCTGAAGCGTGGCTCATGATTACATCCATAAGTGTAGCTAATACCACACATGGTCACAAGGTCTGCAGTGACCTCAGTAAAACTACAGATCAAGATTCAGCCTTCCATGAATTCTTCTACTTCTCTGTATTAAAATGCTAACATCACTTCAAGGTCCCTTGTATGGTTTAATTACACACCTTCAGTCTGGCATAGGTAATGAGTAAACGGACTATTGATGAGCTACAATTACTGCCGCCATTTCATTTATATAATTTGACGGAATAATGAAACAGTAAATTCTTCCCCTGGCAAAAGCAGTAAGGGACAGCTCTCGATGCTGCTCGGAAGGAAGGAAAAGGCTGTCCTGCCAGGGGGAGCAGACCCTGCGCCACAGGCAGCTTTGCTGCATGGAAAACAGACTGAAATTAAAACAGGTAACTGGTGTGATCAGAGTCAGTCAGAGGGGAGCTGCCTGGAACAACTCTCAGCAAAATATTTTTTTAATCAAAATACGTCGGTTTTGTCGAAGCGGGAACATTTCACAACAGTATCTGTTCCAGTGAAGTTTCCAAAAGGAAGATCTCGGAGGCCTGGGCTAGACCACTCTGTCACTGGGAAGGAAAGAAATGACAAACCTGACTTGGTTCACCAATTTCCCTCCTGTGAAATGCTCAGGAGCCCTCACCTCTGTTCTAATGACAAAGAAAAACAAATACTTTAAAACCTCCAAAGCTGTGGCAAACACTGTCCCTCTCTGGCTGGCCCCACGCTGAAGAACTGCTACTGACTCTAGGTATGACAAAACTTGTGGTAAGTCAAGACCACCCAGTGATGGGAAACCTCTGTCCGTACCACAAACTGCAGCGGGACCTTTAAGATCACACTGTGCACAAAGGGAGCAGGAAAGATATAACATTTTCCTTTTAAAATGTGAAATTTTGTTATTCACTTCCCTTCTGACAGAGCCCAACACAGGCAAGTCAAACGGGTGTAGTACGAAGAGCTTCACAGTGCAACGGCCTCAGAAGGCAGCTCTCCTGACGCAGTAAAATCAGCTGTGAGGAAGTAAAGATGAAAAAAGAAAAGAAAGAAAAAAGTGGAATCCAACTGTGCATCTTTTAGTTCACTTTCTACTGGTATTTTAAAGCACCTTTTTTGAAAGGACCTTGCAGGTTTAATGAAGAAATGTTTGTCCCATAAAAAAAAAAATGTCCCCCACTAAAACTTACAATGAACTTTCTCTTAACAAGGTCCTCAAGGGAACTTCGAAGGAAGTCTCAGCACCCGCTTCTTACCTCCTCTCACTGCTTTAATTTCTCATCATGCCTTTCTCAGCCTCTCCCACCTCACCGAGGAGCTCATCAAACCTTCAGCGCTCTCCGCTGTCCTTTCCAGTATCACCCCCAGGTCCCTCCGGAGCTCAGTTCTCGGGCTTCACTGCTCCAGGCTTCCCAAGCTACAGCATGAGCAGTCACAGGGCGTGATCCCACTGCCACGTTTCAACGCAAACCAACAAGAATTAACATTTGCATGAGCTTCTATCCCATACGCTTTTGCAAAAACATACACCACAACAGTGGGGCATTCAGCAGCGACCAGGCAAAAATACATGAGTCGATGACATAGGCCACCACAGAACAGAGCCCCCAGATCCTTCTGCAGAAAAAAAAGCCACAGAAATTTCAAAATGGTAACCAAAGTTGCTTGGAAAATATTGCGTTCACTAAACCTGCCCTTTTTCAGGCTGACAAAGCCATGTTGTTGACTGCAGGGAGAGTAATCACGAGAACCCAACAGATCATAACTCCCATGATAGAGCATGAAGTGGGGGTGGGAGGGAGAAGCAATTTTCTCTGCTAACCTTGTCCCAGGCCTTTAAGGGCTTAATAAGATCATAACCAACACCTTGAATTATATCCTGAAATAAACAGGTAGCCAGAACTGAGCACAAAGCTCAAGATTTATGGGCTAATAGTAGGTGACCTTCAAGAGAAAGGTTGCTACAGGCTGTACTTGCTGAAGTCCTTTGCAGGAGCAGCCCCAAGCACTGAGCGCTGACCCTGAGGTGATGAAGGCGTGGAGCACATGCATCACTGGGAATCCATCTCTGCTTCCAGAACAACCATAAATGAAAGAAATAGTACCGTGAGGATTGGAACTAATGAAGTCTGGTTTCTTTCTTATTTGGTTCTTGTGGTTGATTGACTTCTGCGTCTAAGAGGGCGCAAGAACCTGAAGCTTTTCTGGCAGCAGAAGTATTATAAGATTCCGTCCTGCCTGGATTCTCTGGTGTTAAATAACTTGTGAACTCGCACTGAAACCACGCTGTCAATAAAAGCTCCAACAGTGTGTCTCTTCACTACCCAGTTTTCGTGTTTTCCTCACACTGGGGGAACTTCGTTATCTTTGAGCTTGAAACTCTTATTACACACAGGTTTAAGAATGAACAACACTAATTTGTTACATGAAATAAGGGGAGGCACATGCACAGATGGACACAGAATGTGGGGAACCTTCATTTTCCTTCAAAACTAAACTGACGGTTGGCTACTTGGGAAAGATTTATTCCCAGTGGCAGGAATAATCCCTTGAGGGGAGACAAGGACATTTTCTGAAGAGAGCACCAAGTTCATCTTTTAACTTCTAGCAAGTGGCCAAGGGACATCGCACCTGAATACAGCTGACAGTTTGTGGAATTATCATGAGCCAAAGGTAATGCATAAAAGTGTTACGATAACCAGGCAGGGGGTTCAGTTGCCCATGCAGACCTGAAGGACCTGTCTCAGGACAGTCCAGGGCCAGGAGACAGATGCTAAAGTTTCATTACTTCATCTGGCTGCAACAACCCATCTTAGCAAAAGGGTTCAGACGAGGACCATAAAGTAACTTCCCAACCCCTTTAGGGCCAAAAGCTCCTACACAGCAGGAGCAGGGCAGGAGAGCACAAGAAATGGCAGGACAGAATAAGGAACCTGTGGGTTTCAGTCCTGTGATAAAGAACATGCTGCTAATTTCCAGACCCACCAGTATGATAGGTTTATCAAAAACTCTTTAAGAGGAAGGAAAGAAAAAAATAAATAAGGTGAAGTACAGATTAGAAAACTGTGGGCCAGACAATTCCCCCCCCGAGGTAGTGCTGAGCAATGTAAATCAGTGGTGGTCACCATTTCAGCAGTGCTGGTTTCCTGCGCTGAACAACAAACCTCTCGGTCCAGTTCTGCTTGATGGATTTTCTGTGGAGCTGGGAGACACAGAGTTCGCTCCTGCTCTCCTGCCACCCCAAGTCATCTACAGATGTACTGGTCCTGAACGCCACCGCTTGAAACTTCCATTAACATTTCTGAAAAAATTATAGAAGAGCTCAGTATATCCAGCACCCTCTTCTAATAAACTAGCAGCAAACCCAGGGATGCAGCGAGAAAAGCCACAGACATTGGTTAGGCAGGTGGCTGAGCTTTATTTCATCCCAAACCTCTGCTGTAAGGAAAGATGAAACACAGCCCGTTCTGCGTTGCAATTGATCCCAAAGGTTAATTTTGTTGCGGGCACACTGTAAACAAAGGGGATATTTATTTCAGAGTCCAAGTACGATGCAACCGAGGGAAGGCAGAGGGAAGGGCAGTTTGCACTGTGGATTAAGAGAAGGCTGCAAGACCTGGCGAAGCCAGTGCTGACAGATTCCCTTATTAAAAAGTGTAGCCTTGTGGAAGACCTGCCATTGATGGCTCTGAGGCAGCCCAACTTCAGAAAACCAGGCACAATTGGAAGACTGTGCTGTGGCAGGGACAGTGGGGCTAAGGGGCACTTCTAATTTGTCAAAGTTGTATCTAATTCCACTGAACAAAGTTCGCAAAGAGAGATGAGCAGAATCCACAAATGATTGCTCATTCACCAAGCCCTGATGGAAAGATAGGCCAGCACAGAGCTTGGGCTTTGTGGAGTAACCTGAGCTGCTCCAATCAACTTTGGATAATTCTGCCTTGTGGGCATAACAGTTTTCCTTGTTTCTTCTTTAATAGGATTATTCCTTACAATATTAAAAAGATAACATCAGTGTCTTTCAGTGTCCCCACAAACTATTTCTAGGTAGATGAAGGGATGCTCCAGGCAGTTTTGTTCCTATTTCTGATATAGACTTATGAGAAGAGAAGATCTAAAGGAAGAATTTGATTCGTCTCACATCTGTTCTGTAAATAAACTAAAATCGCAAACTTCTGTATAAAAGAGAAATACTCAAAACTGACACAGTAAGAGAAAAAAAACAAAAACAAAAAACCAGATGATTACCACATTGAGCCAGCCGCCAGCCTCTGGATTTACTCCACTGCTGAGAAAACCTTACCAAATAAAGGCAATCAGCAACCCAGCTATATTTACAGTTGGAGGAGGCTCTATTTACAACAATGGATGTTGGCTCAGGTCTTCAAGTAGACCGTTCTTAGGCGAGAAAGATAATTAATGTATATTAAAAAAAAGGAAACATTTCTTCAAATTAAAATAGAAGCCACAATACAGTCTGTGGCAGCTTAATGGTATTTTCAGGAGACAAGAAAAAAAGAAGGCAAACACCTTCACCGCTCCCTTCCTATCCAAGGAAAAAGATTATTTATTATATAAAAGTATCACCAAATCACGTTATATTGTCATCTAGGAACGAGCTCATTTCTGTCCCTGTCCATCACTGCAGACGCAGCAGCGCCCACCAAAGCTGTATGGAGGTACGACTGAATCAAGCGCCGGGATCTCAATGCAGCAAATTAGGCAACCAAAATCAGTGTCCTCTTTGAAACCATCAGAAACAGAACACTGCAGCTACCCGAGACATTCATGACATTAAGTGTGAGAGAGTTAAAAAACCTGCCCTAAAAGATTCTCTCGGCAGTGTTTTCAATTTGTAAGGTTTGTTATTTGTATGAGCTAAGGTATTATTCTTCACTTCATTTGAAACCGAGCCACAGCGAGGTGACCGTTTAACTTTGAATTTGTCTGCACCTGGATCTCGTACAGATTGCTCCAACACAAATCTGCTGGTAGAAAATTACTGCTTACTGGGAGGCAGAACAGGTTTTGTCTGGAAATAGGTTTCAGATCCTGGTGCTATTTACGGGTTTTCGGCAGCTTGAGTGGGCCTTGTATTCTCCCTGCATCAAAGAGACCACGGATGGGATTCCTGGGATGCTGTCTGCAGGAGGATGAGGCAACAGCATCTGCTTGATGCTATTATCCTGCTTAAAGGTGGCGTCCACATTTTTAAGCACAGCTTGTCATTTCAGGTGTCTGTTTACTGCCCATTCAGTTCACAATATTGTAAAGTTACCAGAATATCATCACATAGCTCATAACCCGTCCCGTTTAAGGAGCACCCATTAAAAAACCTACAGTTTACAACGGCCAAAAGTGATCACAAATTCGTTTTGTATAGACCTATAAAAGCTTTTTTTTTTTTTTAATTATCTACATTGCTCCTTTAGCTCAGGCTTGACACATATGCACCCACAAATCCTGCGGAGAGCAAGGACAGCCCTGCTCCTTCCCTGGGCCAAGAGACAATACACACACCTAAGAGGCGCTGGCTTGCTTTCTCTTTACTGAAGTACCAGGGAAAATGAGGCTGTAAATCTGTCTGGGGGTTGTTTATCTTCTATAAATAGATGACTTTTAAGGCCAGATAGGACCATTTACCTTCTAGATAATCATTTAACCTTCTCTCTAATCTAGACCAAAGAATCCACTTCAGGAACATCTTTCTTCTAGAAAGTTTTCATTTCTATATTCAATTTATCATGTCTCTTGGGATATGCCTCCACTAAGGCTTTGCTACTAAACATCTTTTCTTTAGCCTAAATTTATCTATTTTACACATGCAAACAGCGGCCCTTGCCATGCTGTTTTCTCCGACGTCAGTGACTTTTGTGCTGGAAAAGAAAACCAAGAACCATTAGAAGTTTTGTGCTGGGTAGGTGTGTGTAAACTTCTAAGCTCTCCCTTGAAGTAGTTTAGACCTTTCACTCCGCCGATACATTACAGAACAATGACTGAAGCTGCTGAGTCACTTTTCCAAGGAACAAACAGAAACATTTCTGTTGCCTGATGAAAGGGTTGTAAAAAAATAAATAGATGGCAGAACCCGAAGGACTCCGGACAGCATCCCAGCACAGAGCCTCTCCACCGTACCCTTCACAGATTTGACTGACAGAAAACTCTCCTTTGAGCTGTTAATATAACCTAGCCTTGTGCTTCACCCTTTGACACTTCGCTGTTTGTTCTCTTTGACTTGTCCCCATGAAACAGCATCCCAAAATCATCGTGCAAAGTTCTGCGTTGCGCTTCAGTGCAATTCGGATCAAGCTGACAGTGTAGGGAGGCTCATGCCAGCAAACTGGCCGCTGCATTTCTGAGCACACTTCAGGCATCGCAAGAGCATTGGGCCAGCTTGCCCAAAGCAACGCATACCAGCATTTGCAATATGCAAGGACAGGGAGATGTTCCTCCACCCACAGTCTGGATATAAAAATCCAGATGTTTGTTGCGGTACCTGGGCATTTGGGAGCTGCCAGGGTATTGGGTTTCTCTCACAGGGGACTGCCAATATCTGTTCAGTGCTTTTGGAGGCAGACGGGTGGCAGATGCATCAGGTTCCACACGAAAACCCCTCTGGTAGAACCATGTTTAGGAGGCTTCTAACCATAAAAGGAAAACTTGTCAGGTAGTGCTTGTGCTGCCCAGTTTTCGGGAAAGCTTTGTGCCAGCTACTCAGAGGTTAGCAGTGAGGAGAGCAGGGTGCAGGCTACAGAGCAGCTCCTTAAATAAAAGGAAGAAATGAGAGGTTAAAAAGGTGAAGTCTTTACTTTGGGCTGATTTGAGTCCCAAGTGGCAGTTGAGAGCTTATCCACAATCTGTCCTTGTAAGTAAGATGTGATATCATTTGTTCTGAAGCTCCTTCCACAGCTCCCAGGATCTTTTCAGATAGTCTTTCATGTCCTCCAGCCAAAAGCCAAACCTTCTGCTGGAAGGGCTAAACCACATCCACACCATGTTTTCAGGCACAGGGGAGCAGCTGATTAAGGGCCTGGTGAAAACACTCTCACCTTTCTAACACCTTCCATCATCAAATCTGAAAACACTAAGATCTGAATAAAATTACATGATGGTTTTGTTATCCTTACTCCCCCTGTCCTTGCACCCATTAGGCTGCATAATAACTAAACCAGCCACATTCATTTTTCAGTTATACACACATTTTTGGCAAACTCATTTCCAGGTTTTCAACATATGCCTTTTTTTTTCTGCAGCAGTACTAAGGTTTGCTTCGGTTAGTTCTTGGTATTGCTTGTTACTTGTTTACAATGGAAACTTTTCATCAAATGTTATATTGCCTCTGCATTTTTTTTAAAAGTCTTGTTTTCGTACAAGTGTTTGAAAACCTGGTTGTTCACTTCATGCAGGTAAACTACACAGACTACCTTGAAAATAACCTTGATCTTATTTTCAATGTCAGCAAATGTTTCTGATGACATTCACGAGCCCTCTAATACTGCTCAAGGAATTTTTCTTTATCATTTTAAATACATCTGCCATGAAGGGTCATGCTACAATGATCTCTGGGACACTCATATACCATGAGGTTTAAGTTTCAGGAGAGAAATTTTCAGCCTGATTCTGGATTCAGCAAATATTAAAACAAAGACAAAACCAAGCAAGTCTCAATAGCAGTAGGAACAAGTGAGGGGTTTGTTTCCATTGCGTGAAAGGGGCTGCCTCTTCCAACCCAAGAAATCTTTGTATCTGGGTAGAAACATCACTGATGTCAGCATGGTTATACCCAAGCGAGAAAGAGTATGTCCAGCTGCCCGCATCGCTGCCAAGTGATCGACAACATCCACCCTGTGCAGAGTGACTGGAGCTACTGGCTTGTAGCTCACATGCCACAGGGCCACACTTATGTGACTGCTGGCCAGGACTCAACCATGTGTGTCAGCAAAACCAGCCACCTCATCCACAGGTCTTCAGAGCAACACTGCTTTGGCTTTGGAGGGATCTACTGGCTCAGGAGTCCAAGCTGCTTTCCATCACCCAGTATGGTAAACTCTTCATGAGAGGAGAAGTCTTTAAGGTGAGGAAGATCCCTTCTACATGCTCTGAAAAGCGCCAGGTCCTTCCTCAGGCTCCATAAATCCAAACAAGAGTAATAGTGAACAAATCATATAAAAAGTGTTGGAAGTGTTGCACTGGAAGACAAATCTCTGCTCTCTCTTTGCACCCAGCAGATGTAGAGAAGTCTCTGTGGTTTAGCTCAAACGCAGAGACATCCTTTTCCTTTTAAGCACCATCCACTTGAAAACGGAGAATGGGAGATGCCCTTTCTTGCAGGCTCAGCAGCACTAGTCAGAAGGGACAGTGATACAGAGACATTTATGGAAGTTGCCAGGACAATCATCATTTCACAGGCAGGCTTGAAAAGCTCTTTTTGGGCAGATGTAAAGAGCCCACTGAGTCTTTTTAAAGGTTTTACATGAAGAAACTCATCAGTTTTCTAGCACTGTAGTGAAATTAGAGTCCATATTGTTTCTGTTGAAATTTTTGTATAAAGAGTAGCTGCTCATTTGTTTATTGGGCTTTTCTCATCGACTTGGGAAATACAGGCCCTCCAGTTCACAAGGCAGACGTGACACAGGCTAAGTATGGTAGGTTTAACACAAAGTGCAGTATTTCCTTGATTTGAAGAGAATTCTGGTTTTACGAGGGCTGGCCTTGTTTTTCTTCACACTGAGAAAGGTCATTTCAATGGGGAAATTTCATTTTTATGCTTCTCCATTACTTAATATGAATTAAACAGCTGTACTCTATGGTTCCTGATGAAAAAGGAGTCAGGTATCCTCTTAACACTTCACAGCCAATACTGCTGCCGTTGGAACAGAGCCCAGTCCTCTCACCTTTACTCTCCCCTAAATAAACCTTACTTCATACATGAGACGTTAGGCAGAAGAGGCAGGAATAAAGTCTCCTTGAGGTCACCAGGATTACTCAGCAGAAAGAGGATTACTTGAAGAAATGCTGTGCTGTGGAAGCATCAATTCTTAACTAACAGTGGAGTTGGTTACAGACTTCAAGCGGTATTTAATCCATGCACAATGCAGGATTCATCAGCTGAAAGCTGATAATGTTTCACAGCGAAGGTGAACACCACAGCCTGGGGATGACTCACTGCACAGTAGCTAAGAGACCTAAAAAATCTTCCACCTCAAATAAAATGCAGGGTTTTGGTCCCTTGACTGCAAAAACAAACGTGTAGCTTAAAAACACCCGTGACTAACTTTATAGATGGGATGGTCCCCCAGGAGAGGTATGGAGTCCACTGGGAGTTACGGGAGAGATGTGAACTCATGTTGCTGGTGTATTAGCTCTGAAACCTAACTATGCCCATCGAAACGCCACCGTCATCAACTCTCACTGCTGATCGGGTCCCGTGAGGAAGAGAAAACATGAAGATTTGCACGACTTGCCATCACAGGCAGATCGTTATGACACTGAGACAGAGCAAAACTTTGCAGAATACAGCTGCCATCCTGGCTGTGTAGACTTGAAAATATGAAAGCAAGTAACACCCTTGATTGATAGAAATGAATCCACTGTTCCTAGTCCAAGAGTTGTAACCTGAACAACTCCAGCACCACCCCTTCGCTTCCTTCTTCACTGGAAGAAATCACCCAGGAGCAGAGGTGTTTCTTTTTCATTACTGTTATCCATGTTCTTGCCACACCCAGGCCAGCCTGTTGCTCTGCCGAGCGTGACAATCCATGGTTCCACCCCACTGCAGCCAGAGGAAAAGCATCCCCCTGCTCATTTTGGGGTTCTTCTCTCACAGACAGTGTGCTATCACCAAGTGACAACACGTCATGACCAGGACATTGGTTTTGACCCTGGGAGGTCTCCACTCTGGCAAATGCAGGTATCACCCTTCTCCCCATCACCAGTCCTGCAGCAATGGCCTGAGACAATGGACTAACAGGTAGGATACCTGGGGGGAGGCGATGCCACTGGAGTGGTTAAGGTCCTCCAGCTCTCTTCAGGGCAAGTGCTGTCCTTTCTTTTATTACCTGTCTGGCCACTAGATTCCTGGGGCCCAGGCCTCAGTCAGGGTCTCTAAACATTTTTGTAATACAAACAATAAATGAGAAGAACAGTATGTTGTAACCCACAGTTCCAGGTTTTTTAATATGTAACAGGAAGATGAAGAATGAGGCCTATATTTTACAGGATAAATACATATATGAAGTCACCATTTCATCACGCGTCTCTACTGTAACTATTAAGCACAGCTGCTGTGAACATTTCCTACTGCCTTGCAGGATTTTGCAGTAAATCAAAGTAATCTGCATTACAGTACCAGGTTTCACTGCAATCTCAAGGAATTTTTCAATTGCCTCTCTTGCATTTCAACTGAGATCATTTAGCTGAAATTATGAATCGCGCATTAGCGATTAATGCTTCCAAGATTCCACATTACTGTCAAATCACTAATACATTACCTTTCATAATCTAATTTGTTCACACACTAAAATACACAGAACATGCAGAGCTTAGCAAATGGCCTTCTAAAATGTCACATTTTTTTTTATTGTTCCTTAAAGGGAAAGGAAACTCCCCTGCATGCATCTAGAAAATTTCTATCGCTGTCCTCGCTTTGGGCAGCTGCCTTTCTGCCTTTCACGCATCAGGACGTGACAAGGGACTGAGCCGCGGACACCGCACTTCGCTGCTGGTGAGACACCGGGAGCCTTTACCGAGGCACGGAGCACTTACTGTGCCACGAACATCTCCTGCTGTGAAGCATGAAGAAATCTTAATGGACAGAACCAATCTGCCAGCCACAAAAAAGTGTCATACACCCCAATTTTTTTTTTTTGAGGGAGGTAGGAAAACAACCGGAGCCTTACTTATACACCCGTCAGCATTTCCAGTTTAAACTGCAGTACCTTCCAGCACACCAGGGGCTGGGCTACTGAGCAGCTGCAGGGAAGGAGGGATGGGGAAATAAACAGAACTTTTGAAAACACTCAACACAGAAGTCCTACAGAGTGAGGATCTGATAACTATTGAGACATTTCTCCCTCTTTTCTTCCATAGAAGAACAGGCCATAAACTTATTTTTGAAAAGTGCACAACAGCATCACACAGTATGACAGAAGCAAGAGAGCAGAGAGGAAATCCAGCACGAGTTGTTCAGCTTCTGGCAGGACCAGAACTTCCTCTTTGAACCCAGCGGACAAGCTGTTATTTCTTCATTGACTGGCCAATGAATAAAATCAGGCTTGAAGAAGAGAGAGGGAGGAAGGGATGATTGACTGGCAGCATAAAACATCCTCCTCAGCCTTTCAGCTGCATGGAGGCAGGCGCGTCCTGGGCCATCCCTGGGAGGGACATCTGCTAGATGCATCAGATTGGTCCGGATGAGGGAGACTTGGCAATGGGAAAGGCATGGACGCCTGCAAAAGGGACAGGAGAAACAGGCAGGAGACAGAAATATGGCCGGAGGAAGAATACACAGGAGAGAAAAGTATACACTGTGATGAAGAATGGAACAGGGAGAAAAAGAAAACAGCAGCTAACCCTGGGAGAGGAGAGGGAAAGCGGAGGGCCTGGCTCTACAGAAGAAGATTGACTGATGCAACAAAACATTGCCAAAAGAGGTTACGGAAGATGAAACAAAGGAGAGAGCTTGGGGACTACAGGTTAACAAGGTCTCACGGCTAACACAATGAGAACAGCACAGAGAAAGCATTTTCTCTTGTTCAGCACAGGTTTGATCAGCAGACTCTTACACTTCCCCAGACGAGCTCAACTCTATGGTCATTCTACCCTTTGCAAAAAACATTACAAAGGCACATTTGTGTAAAAGCTCTGACATCACCTGATGAAAGCTCAAACCCTCTGCATGAAACGCTCCACACGTCTCCTGAACCTCAGCAGCCTCAAGATCTTTTTTCCCCTGTTTCCCTGCAGACCAGCCACATCAGCAGACCCTCCTCTTCTCCAGGTCTCTGGGAGCACAGCCCTGTCTGTCTTTTAACACGTGGGGATCATCCTTCAGCTCTTGCTCAGGTGAGAGCAGTGGAAGTTGACTCATGGCATTTCAGCAGCACGAGCTGTACCGGCTTTGGAAAATCAGGGGTTGCGTAGCTGCAAACACCAACTGGCCACCGTATACAGCCAACACACCCCAGTTAGGAACTCCTTGTGCATGACAAATGATGATCTGTATTTCTTTCTTCCTGAAATGGAGCTAAGTTCTTGACTCCACAGCCCACAAGTTTTCAGAGACTGTTTGCACAGCTTGTACACACCTTGCGTGCAGAGACTGAAGTGACCTAAGTCCTATTTCTGAATAAAAAATTGAAAAGCCATGTTTGACACATGCCAAGGTATGCCCTGCTTGCTGTACATGGCACTCTATATAATAAAAGTCTTGCGCAAGAAGTTTGTCTTCAGCGTAAAAATCTCACAACACCACTAAAACCAACCAAAACCAAACAACCTCAAAAAACTTGGCTATATTCCTGCCTCCACCAAGGCTGTTTTGACCCTGGCTCTCACCACCCACATGTAAAATCAGGTTTAACGCTGCTCTGCAAATATAACCATCATTGCTGGGGCAGCGTTCTGACACTTCAGCGGTACGATGCAATGGGGGTTTTGTTGTTTGTTTTTGTTCTACTCACCAGCAAGTTGTACACTCATATGCCCTGTTTCATCCCAGTGTAACTGCTTGACTTCTGTTAACAGTTCAGACTGACCCAAGTGACGCCTGTGCCCAGCTGCTCACACAGCCCCATCCCGCTGAAGCGTTCTCTCTCCCTGCATATCACAAAGAGTCCTCGCCCTAACACAACTTACCACTTCAGAGGGTTAAACTAACAAATACAAAATGGGGGCCCCAACACCTCTCATCCTTGTGCCCCACACCCCTCATCTTTGTGTCTGTTCCCCCTCGTTCTATAACCAAACAACAGGACTATAATTGCCTACTTGAACAAGGAGGAGCAGACACCCACTCTGTGGAAAGAGACTGGCCCAGGCTGTCTGCTGGTACAGATCAGTGTGTGCTGAGCCAGGTCTGTGTGCTGGATCAGGTCCTCAAACTTCCACTTAACGACCTCACTCAGTCTCTGACCTCAGCAGTGCCGAGTACGAGAAAAACCTGCACTAACGATGGTGCAATATTGTGCCAAACTGACATTGCTGTGGGACAGAGAGGTACACGATAGCAAGGGATAACAGAAGCCAGCCTGTAGGAAGCGAGCACCTGTCAGCACTCACACACCAGTGATACGTATTTACACAATCTCAGGTATCAGATATTGGAGCTACAGCCACGTCACACTGGCTTCACTGTCACTGCAAGGGGGAAAAATCAAAATGTTCTTCCCTACAAAGAAAAGGTGGCAGCCTTTTGTTAGCTGAATCATCCTTGCTGTAGCTGGCCACCCCCTGACCTAGGGGGTTTTGTACCTAATGTTTTCGAGGAGATAATTTTCACAGCATACCTCAGCTTCTTAGAACACTCTCAGAGAGCAAAGTCAATCCTAGGTCACTCTTCCAGGGTAGTTTCCTTTGTACTAAATCCTACTCTCAAGAAAATTCTTGCCATGGTTCAGTGGTATTTAACCTATCATATAATATCCAGGTTTACTGTGTTAGAAGAAGCAGAACAGTATTAAGCTTTTCCCACAAGCCTGTGATTGCATTTGACCCAGTAACCTGTATTAGATTAACATTTATTCTACAACTCCACAGCAAGCCTTGGACCTGGCTGAGCAGCAGTTTATAGAGGACACTAACCATTTTTACAAGTGGAGCAGGAAAAGGGAATTGAATCTGAGAGAGTAATTCCAAGCAAGTATGTTGCTGCAGCAGTTAAATTGTTTATACGAGGAGTTGGGGAATTACATCTGACTGACCTCTCTTTTTATCTCCTTAAAAGACAAAGTGCAGGTCTCCAAGGCGAGTGCTAACTCCTGGGGAATGCAGCGTAAAAATGCATCATGGCAAAAGAGCCTCAATACCCACCAAGGAGGGAGACCTTCAAAGGAATGTAAGCAAGTTAAAACCCACCAAGATTAGAAAGGTTTTCACCTTAGCCGCCCTACACACAGGTTCGTAAGCGTTCCTGCTCACAAACCAGCCACTCTCCTACACTTGCCAGACAAGTCAGGAGGGCTGGGGGAGCAGGGTGTTGCTTTTTATTTATTTATTTAGCCTTGCATTAACCTTAACCTCACGCTACTTCAGCCAGAATAGGATTGTTATCATCAGCATTTAGAAGAGAGGGCCAAATCCTATGCTCTGTCGATTGATTAAATCCTCTGAGGACTGTAGTTCATACAGTTGAAACAGCTTCTAAATACTATTGAAAACAGGTTGTGTCTTAAACCAAGAAGAAAAAAAAAAGGATTAAAATCTGGCAGGAAAAACACTAGGGAAGGTTAGGCTAGAGCAGGAAATGCACAGATCTCCATTTACAAACTTGCAGGGTCACGAACTGGGCAAGAGGATTAACATAGGCAAATTTAATTTCCTGTGAGGTTTCCGACATATCTAAATCCGTTCTGCTTGTTATCATCATCTCACCTGCCTCTTCTCCCACCATACAACTAGTAGATGAGTAAAGAATGTGTTTACAAAACAAGAACCCAAAATAACGCAATGTACGTTAGAGAAGGAATTAAGTGAACTTCTAGTTCACACTCATTTCTCCGAGTCAAAAAACCGCTCAGTGTCTCATAAAATGCCAGTATGCTCCATCACTGAAACCAGTGAGGCCTCTGAAGTAATACCAACTCAACCCAAGATTTCTGAAGTTCGGCATTTAGAAATGACACAAGGGAGGGAAGAGGAAAAGTCCATCATCAGCATAACTCGGCTTCATTCTATCACTGAGAGCCTCTCCTAAATGCAAGGAGAGGAGTTTATTAATCTAACTCCAGTCTTCACAAGTGCTAGAGAGCTGGACAAGAACCGGATACTCAAGGAAAGGGGTCCACACTGCAGGACAAATCTTCAGCTTGGTTGACTGCAGTTGTGCTGCAGTGTGCAGAAATGGTGCTGAGGAAGATCCCATACTCAGAAGAATCCAGCGAGGAGCTTGTCTGCGGTCAAACTCCCCAGGATGCTCCCATGAAAAGCTACTGGCTTGGTGTGGTGTTGGAGGGGCGCAGACAGGCACTCGTTGAAGCGCATGATGTGTTGGGTCTGGCTGAGACGGAGGTCGTTTTCCCCATAGTGCTGTGCTTTGTATAGGGAGCTAGAAAGGTGTTGGTAACACACCAGCGTTTCAGCTACAGCATCAAGGCTGTCTCTCCAACATTCCCCTCTCACGCTGGGGGGTGGGCAAGATTCTGGGAGAGGACTCAGCCAGGAGGGCTGACCCAACTGATCAAAGGTGTATCCCATACCATGTAACACCAGCTCAGCAACAAAAGCCAAGAGGCAGAGGGAGGGCATTTGTTATTACAACGTTTCTCTTTCAGAGCAACCACTAGGCACACTAAAGCCCTAGGTCCCAGGAAGTGGCTGCACATCACCTGCTCGTGGGAAGAGAGAATCAGTCTTCCGTTTTCCTTTGCTTCTGCCTGTGGCCTTTGTTTCTGCTTTATTAAACTGCCTTTATCATGACCCGCAAGGTTTTTTTCCATCTTATTTTCTCCCCACACCGAGGAGGGGAGTGACAGAGCAGCTTAGTTGGCACCTGGCATCCCCAGCCAAGGTCAACCCACCACAATGATAGTAAGTCAAAAGCAGTGAAATACAGCTTAAAAGCAGGGGAAGGCACGTGTGCCGGAATTGTGCACAAGCCTCGCATCATTTTGCTGTTCCTCTAAGCCAGAGCATGAGATTTCCAGGAAGGCTGTAAATCCCAGATCCCAAGGAATTCAAAAAGGATATAAATTGTGACCTGTCCAGGAGACACATACCTCTTCTTGGAAAGGCTGTTTAGACTCAGCCGCACAGCCTGCTTTGACCCCACTCTCTTTAGCGACCAGCCCAATTAAAGGCTGATGAAACACTCTCCCCTACACCACAATCAATAGGTGCAATTCTGCAGCCATCAGTGCTGCATGGTTACATGGCACAGGCGTGAGATGGTCCCTCCTGCGAGTTTTCATACCCCTGTTACATCAAGGGCAGGTGGAACACGGAGGCTAATCCTGTAAAGCTGTTACTCCTCACCCAAAAGAAATGGAGGATTTCGTCTGGGCTTTTAAAACCGTTTTACTCAGAATGACAGAAGGAAGGAGGGGGGTAAGAGGAGACTGAGAAGAAAAGCAATGCCTAAGTGCACCTGGGAGATGTTTTAAAGACAGTAATGGAATCGGCCTAGGTCTTGGATAAGAGTGGAATCTGCCCTCCGGATGCCACCTACAAACAGGCTCAAGCACATTGATGAAACTGTTCAGCTGAAGCGATTCCTGTCAATACGATGAGCACTGGGTGGAAAGAGCAGTGTATACAAATGCCCTACTTTAAAGCCTCTGTGCCAGCAAGAGAAAACAAAATATTTCTGAACAACAGAACCAGACAGTGAGCCCTACGCAGCCTCCCTCCTCCCTTCAGAATCATCTCATCTTGCTCTTCCTCTATCCCACACCAGGCTCTTAACCCAGCCCAGCTTCCAGGGGCAGGTGTGAATGGAGGGAGCTGGTTTGAGCTGACTGCGTGGGTTTTGCATCCTTACTCTCTGCCTGGGCACAGGAAGGCCCACAGGCCACCTCTACCTGCAGCTGCTTTTCACTTTTCACTGTGCTGGCCACTGAGCAGCAATATTTGCCTAGACCTTGTAGAAAAGTGACCTTCCAAAAAAATAAATTAAAAAATTATAAGAGAAAGATGAGAGAGAAGAGTCTTGCCAAGAAGGAGCTGTCTTTTTCCCATGGCACTTCCTGCTGTGGAAATGCTGCTGAAGTGGCACACTGTCATTCTTCTCTTGCTACATGCAGTCAAAGGCTGATCCTGCCCCACGCGAAGCTGATGCCAAACTTGCCACTGCACCACTGGGCCCTGAATGACGGATGTATTGTGGTGGTGATGGATGCAAATCACCATCCTGGAAACGAGTGGAAGAAATTGGTTCTGATTTAGCCTGTTCAGCATTAGTGGGAGTCGTAAAGCATCAGGAGAATGCTCCTGTATACAGTGTGGGGGATTTAAAGTTCCTGCTAGAGAAAATGTGCTCAGGTAGAGCCATTTAGCAGTAGTCAGTAGCATTAATTACCTGTGTAAGACACAATATGGCATCAATGCAGCCTTTGGATTCTGTACCCCTCATTAACTGTTTCCCCATTAACCTTGACTGGAATCACATTCTAAGACTAAGCAGCAAGATTTTTCTTTCTATTTGTGAGCATCTCCATTTCATCCTTGAAGCTTCTCAAATTCTTATTCATTGTAAATGGTCCTGCTTGTAATAAAGTGCTAGTGGAAGTATTTACTGTTTGCTGCTTAATTTTGTCCTCGTAGAAGTCGACGGATGCTAGAGCTCCAACAGTAGTTAATATACCTTTGAGCACATGCTGTGACCTTTCTCCAACTCATGCCTGACTTCATTCTCAGATCTCATTAAACAGGAGAAATTATCCTCTGAAAGAGCAAAACCAGAAATGTGCAGATTTGCCACAGAGCTACAGAAGACAGCTTGATTTAAAACGTACCGTGGTGAAGGGGAGGGAAGGCGAAGGGGGGAAAGCAAGATCCTTCCCATATTCACACTAACAGTCATATAAAAATAAAGCTGCATTAGAAAGAAGCAGCTCAGAGAGCCTCTGCATTTGAGGTTTTTTTCTCTTGTTTCTTGGATGTTTTTGAGTGTTTGCTCTTGCTAATGCAGGCAAGCTGAGTGGAGGAGCTCAGCCCTTAGGATGCCAGGAATTTTATACTTGTGCTCTGGCTCAAACTCGGCACTGTTTGGAGATGCCTGTTGCATGTTTAGCACCGGAGGGCCTAAGTTCACATGTGGGCACAATACGCTGCTCACAGAGCTCCCCTCTTCTCCTATTGCAGAGCTTTATTCTCTATTGTCTACCAGGAAAGCAAACACCCAAGCAATCGTGTTTGTCTAAAACCCAGCCAGGCAACTCTCCAACATTCTCCCCTTTCAGTGAGTACACAGTGGTAGCGAGACACTATTTATGCATTGTCTCCCTAAAGCCTTCTAAACCAAAATTATGGTTTAGTTGCTGAAAGTCGAGTGTGCCTTGGCTGAGAGACAACTATGGGCATTCCAGCACAAGGGGGGGTGGGGGTGGGAAGCAGCAAAGCTGTTCCACAATATACCAGCCTGCAAGCGCCCACAGGAGGGCAGCGAGCATAACCAGAGATCCAGAAAACGTGATCTTGGGCTGGCAACAACTGCCCTGAAATATGCTAAAGCCTGCTGCAAAGAAGAAAATAAACTCTTTATCGCCCCTGAGGATAAGGCAAGAAATCAAGGGGTTAAGTAAGAACAAGGGAGATCAGGCGTGTCCTTAGGAAAGGTTTCCAAGCAGTATGAAGAATTCTGCTTTGGCAAAGATTGCCTGAGGAAGGGCGTCAAATTTCTGTTTGGGAGTTTTTTTAAGAGCAAGTTTGGTGCATTATCTGTCAAGGAGGGTTAGGTCTAGTTGATCCTGCCTTGGGGAAAGAGACAAGGCTAAATAACTTATTGTCCTTCTAGCCCCATTTGCTCAGGTTCAATGACACACTCTCTGTACTAGTACCAGTAAGCTAGGTAGAATTCAGAACTACAGCTCCCGCATCTACATGGGCAGCCTTGCAAATTCTTCACAGGTAGAAGAAATGAGCAGCTCAGAAGTGAGAAGTTTATTCTACAGATCCTGACCTGGGAAGTCCAGGCAAGCCTTGATCCTGCAGCAGGTTGCAAAGCAGCGCTGGGTGTTGATACCCCCTCCCCAATTTCAGATTTCAGGCCTCAGCAAGTCTGCAGTAAGAAAAACGGTGCTGCCCATGGAAGATTTCCTTCACAAAGAGAGGAGCATTTGTCACTGCTGTAAATTCAACCAAAGCTCTTACAAAGCGGATAGGAACAAATGATAAAAGCTGGAGAGCTCAAACCTACCTGGTAGCACTTACCAATGCATGGAAAGAAAAATTGCAGCAATTCTGACCAAACCTACAAACCATCTCGAGTTCTTTAAACTACTACGATGGTGTGACCACACGCCAGCCAAATGCATCAGATGTATCCATCATAACTGTGAGTCAGGGTTCCCACCTATCTGCTGAGTAAGAGGGGTTTGGTGATGGCTATTTCATTCTTTAATCACTTCACCTTCCTGCCAGATCAAAGTAGAAAGCTTTCAAGTATTTGCAAACTGCTGGTACAAGTAAGCATACAGCTCTGAGCACTTCCAGTCTCTTACAACTGACATCTGACTCATGGTTTTCTAAACAACAATGCCAAGGGAATCATGCGGTAATTTTAGCTGGCTCAGAAATACCCGAGATTTTATTTTTAAATGTAGATGGGACATTTCGTATTGTGCCCTTCAGCTACCATTAGCTTTCACCTTTTATTTAGAAATGGTCTGCTTGGGGGTGTGGTGGTTTTCTCTTTTACAACTCACAGCCCTCCTAGATTTCTTGCCTTTCCACAGAACACCTACAAAATATATGTATTCCCTACGTTACCTGTGACATATGGTACTTGTGTTCAACTCTGGAGAACAGAAGGAGCTTTTGAGTATAAACAGCTAAATAAAGGCTGTAATAAATAAAGGTCTTGATACTTTGTCACACAAAGAGGGCCAAGGATATTTTCATTTCCAGATCTTTCAACCGCTACCCGTATTTGATGAACTTGTTCTTCTATAACATTGGGACTCGATAAATGGCGAGTTTGGACCATCTCCGTTTTTACTCAAGAAGTGAGCGCAGTTACAACCATGTAACTATTGCACTGGTATTCGCTGAAATCTGAAGTCCTCTTCATTGCTGCTAAGTGGGAGAACATCCACGAAGAAAAAGAGCAGCAGCATAACACACTCATATTTTAAGGAGCAAGGGGAAGGGAGAATGAAAAATATACCTAGAAAGAAAAAAAAAAGGGGGGGGGGGTGGAAGAGAAAAAGAGGCCAGTGGCAGAAATTACCTGTAAAAAGCCACCTCTGTCAAGCCACCTCAAAAAAAAGAGGCAGAAAGGTGCCTGCTTGGCCGTATTTCTGTAAAGCAATAGCTACATCCAGTGGTCACTGGAGCTAATTGACACAGGGTCCTTGCTAAAATCTGAAGACACCTGGGGTTTAGAGGGACAGCAAAGGTGGGGAGTGTTTGGGGGGTTTAATGCAACAGCCGCTGCTTCTGTTCTCAGGCCTGCCCTGTCCCATACAGCCCTTGTTTAAACACAGAAGACAGACATGTCGACTATGAACTGTGATAATCACGTATGCTGCTTCTGATCACTCTTGCAGGGGAAAATCAATTCTGATTTTAAGAGCCTTTCAGCATATCTTAAAATTATTTGCTGGTGTTATATACACCAGTGCTGAGAAACCTGGTTGTTGCTTATCGACAGTCTCCTGTTCTGCAGGGGAGTTTGTTCCATCCATTCAGCTCTGCTACCAAAACACCTGCCAAAAGCAGCATTTCCAACACTCGCAATACCTAAAATAACCAGGAAAAGCTACTTCGAGCAGAGTGTGGGCAGCCTCGCCTGGGCAGAGCCCACCAGGTCAGAGCAGGAGTCACCTCTGTACAGCCAGTGCCTTAGGGCAGCCTTGTGTGAGCAGCAGCAAAGCCAGCAACAAGGTAGCCACAGGATTCAGCTCACGCTAACGAGACGAGGGAGTGAGAGACGCCGTCTTGCTCTGCCTATGCACTATCTCCCCAAGACACCCCTTTCCCATCCAACTGTGAGACCAAGAGCCTGTGCCCGGGTTCGGCACAGCAGCGTCCCAGCAGAGCGACCAAGCATCCTCCCAATTTTCCCATAGCTGCTTTGGTGTATTTAGCTCACCAAGTTGAGAGGGGTCTGTGAAGTCCCCATTTCACAGTATTTCCCACTTGCTTCTGCTTAGCAATTCGACTAACCAGGGCAGTCTCCTGTGAATGGGGATTTTTTTTCTCCCATGTGGGAAAGTCCTATGGGATTTAACTGAAAAGAAGGTCCTTTCTACAGAACTAGTTAATCATATTAATTTTTCCCCCAGAATTCTACAGAGAAGTTTAAAAAGAATAAGAGAATAGCCTCCCTCTAATCATTAGACCACTTTAATTTCAATTAATTCAAATTTAAGATGTATGGAGGTTTCATCCTGCTTGCACACCAAGAAACACTTTCATGAGGAATGGAGCAAGTCTCACAGCTGTGCATGAAACACTGTCCACCATCGTTCCAGGGGACAAAGAAGAAATAGGGGCATTCCGTCACACTTCCACATGCAGCTTTTTCTGCTACGTGGTCTGGTGCACCAGGAAAGGCAAACAGGCCTGAGGGCTGCAAGACAGCAAATTAACTCTTTGAGCATCGACAACAGCAGAGCTTTCTACAGCTCTGATGAAATGCCAGGAAGTCCAGAGATGACAGAAGCATGGAGAGAAAATGGTAGCAGCAAGGTGCCAGAGGAGGAAGGACACGCATCAACTGCTGTTTGAGTACACGCTGCTAAGCAAAGCCCACCAAAGTCCAAACACAACTGGAGGGAGCAACGCTCAGGTTCTGGAGCCTCCCAGTCCCGCAGAGGAGTGGCTCTTGTCAGAGCGGTGCTTTAGCCCAAGGCAAGCACATCGCATTCGGTGTGCGGGGACTGGCTGAGGACAGGAAGGAGAGCACGTGAGGGCAGAGCAGGCAAAACCCAACCAACCTCAGGCTGTGCAGCCCAAGACAGCATCGTTGCTTCTTCCTGACTTCTCCTGCAGGAGCGTAGACATTTAGTAAAACTCACTGCATTACCAAGAATCCACTGGAAGATTTTTAGGAGCCAAGTACAGATTCTTAAGCGGGACCAGAAGTGTTTGTGGATATTTCTGCCCAGTCATCTTGCAGAACATCACTTTTATAAAATTGGGTGTTTATAGGTATAAAAACATCCCTGTTATGCAAAACTGTTACCTCTCCTCAGCTCCAGCAGCAGCTGCCCGTGACTTTCCAGTACCAAACATGCAGGTGTAGCACATGGAAAACATTTTGCCAGAGGGTGCTGCCTCCACATGCCCTTCCCTTGCTCCAGTCCCCAGTATTGTTACACATCCATCTCCCAACCCCCTCCCCAGAAAAGCCAAACAACAACAACAAAAACCAACCACAAAATCAATGGTAAAGCAGCGGGAGACAGAAATTCTGTGTGTACAAACCCAAACAGCACATAACAGGGACAGAGGAAAAGCACCAAGCTACCTGAGGACAAGGGCAGGCTGAGCCCCAGGAGCTGGCTTTCCTGCTCATACCCGATCGCCAGAGCACGAGAATCAGCATTTATGCACAGGCTCCAGATTTTACAGCTGCACTAGCCCTTCCAGCAGCGCAAACTGCACCAACGGAGGCACAAAAAGCATCATCTTTCTTTCTCCATCCTCTCCCGAGGGAGGGAAAGAACACGGCCCCCTTCTACCCCTTGCTATTATTATTACTTCTTTTTGTGCTTGGTCTGATTCGCCCACTTGGGGATACTCGCCAGCCTGCAGAACAAAGCAGCGATGGCACTCCCTAGTTTCTGTGTGTTTCTATGCCTGCCTGGTGCTGTTAGGAATTGAAGAGGCTTCAAAAGTTTCCAAATACCCACGATACCATCAAGCCAAAACATTTAAGGAATCTAAATAAACCTCTAAGGTTCCCGAAATCAGCTTTGTAGTTGTGCCAGCCACAGGCTGCCAGCAAAGCCAGTCATCATCAAAATCAGAAGAGCTGGAATTGACATTTGCTGCAAGGGGGGGTGGAATTAACCCCAGTGTTAACTGTTAATGTATCTGCCTTCAATATGTAATGTCAAAAGGATGCAGCTGAGTAGTTCTAGGAAAATAGCAAGTTGTTGCTTTGCCTATTACAGAGTGCTCAAAACCACAACACAAAGAAATTTTTCAAAAAGCAAACATGCTTCACAGTATCTGGAAAATACAAGGGCTTGAGAGCCAAGGTGTCGTTAACTGGAGAGAGATGCACTCTCACAGCTTGAGAATCTGCCTCAAAGTCACCTCTGCAGGGCTGCTGGGGATGAGGAACAGAAATTAGTCTTGGGGCTATAACTATACCTCCACTTCCCAAGTGAGGCCCCTTTTTTTCCTTCCAAAAAAAAAAAAAGAAAAGAAGAGAAAAGAAAAAAGATAATATTGCTCCTGAAGACGTAAGGTGCTCCCACAGCATTGTCACCCCTGTACAGAGCAACCCGTGGAGGCTACTGAAGTTGGGCTACAGCCGAAGTAACTCGACGAGACACAATGGAGTGGCTATGCCACCCCAAACCAGTCATGTCTGTGCTGCTGCACCCCCTCCTGATCAAGGATGAATGCCCCAATGTTAGCGGTATCTGGATGCATTTATCTGATAAAAGAAGCAGGCCATGGCTAGTTTGGTTTAGTCAGACTAAAAGCTCCCCTTAAAAATTGCATCACAGAAAAAAGAAAGAGGTCACAAATTGTTTCCTAAGTAGAGCAGGTTTTACTCCCCCAATTAAAATGTAATTGAGTTCCAAAGGTGGTTTGCTGGGGTTTTGGTGGTGGTGGTTTTTCTGAGCAAGCTAGAGGAGCTCTCTGGTCTCTTACCACAGCTTAATCAGGCAGCTCAGAGCTGTGCTACCTGCGAACAGCCTGGCCTCACATCTCCCCTCGCAGTAGCACACCACAGTGTACCTCATCAGAAGCAAGTCACTGCTTCAGCTGTCCTTTTCTCCCTGCCCAGTCTTAACAGGATTTTTTTTTAATTTTTTTTTACAAAGCAACAGCTTTCAAGCCAAACAACTACTAGCGTTGCCAAAAACGTGGCTGTGCAGGAGAGAGGTTGGGGCACTTGAGTTTTGGAAGGTCTGATTCTTATCCAGGGGATGAAACTGAGACCTTCAGAAAATTCAGCAACAGCGGGAGAAAGCAACCTTCAACAGAGGAAATTTGGCACTAAGCACAGACATCTTTCCGTAACAGTAAGGTCAGCCACATTCTCTCACCATATCGGAGTTAAGTGGTTCATTCAGACTCAAGTTTCTGATGATCTTGGAGTATTTAAACTGAAGAATTAAGGTTACAGCCTGCAGTCATGTCGGGACAAGAAAACATGGCAGTTTTCTTTTCTTGCTACTGCAGTGGCCAGGAATTTTTTTTTTCAGTATGGATTCTGGCAAAAGAAATGTAAATATGCAAGTGGTTTTCATCCCCGGAGTTTACCTCATTGACTCTGTGGGTATAAAGCAGCTATGACCTATCCGTGCAAAAATAACACGTATGAGACTGGGCTACCAGACCTTGGCACAAAATCCCTCAGCAACCCAGTGAGCACGTTCATGGCCATTGTAACAAATGTGTTGAAATAACCATTCCCCGGACTAGGACATCTTTTTGTTTCTTCCACCTTTTCCTGACTCTTTTTTACCCCTCCAGTTTTATTTTTTCACTGTGAAAGACCACAATCTTAGCCTAGAGCTGGACAACTCCTCCTTATTAGTAAACCATGTGTTCACGTGAATGATCTTCGAATTTCCAGCTATAACACCTTGTTTAAACTTCAGTAGTTGATCAGTCTAACTTCAGTCACATCTCTGCTCAAGGGGAAAATGAATAAAAGATCACCATCATCTTTCACCAAAACAGTACTGATGAACCTCGCCAGCAGCTCAAAAGGGAAGTTTACGCATTCCAAAGTACGTACCTACCCAAATGTATGCACAGTCATCAGCGGACAAGGCAACAGAAGAGACAGGCAGCTGGCCCTGAAGTCATTGCATGGTTGTTTTAAAGGGTGATGCTCCCTATTAACATTTTCTTACCAAAATAAAGGGCAGATTCTAGACTTTGCTTGACGCTCCTTTTAAATATGTCTTATCAACTGTATCAACGGCTCCACACATTCCTGTTTCTAAAGAGCTAAAGTGAGTGTTTCACCCCTGCCAGGCTCCAAGCAAAGTCACACCTTACAGGTAACAGCCTCACCACTGGTTGCAGCAGGGGCAGCAGCAGAGATGCAAATCCTCCTTGGGCTTTTGTATCCTGCCTTGGGACAAGCTGCAGCTGCCCAGAGCTCCTGTGCATGGGGCAGCACCACCTGCACTGCTGCTCTCAGAGACTCAAACAAATACACTCTTCGTGAGGTTAGTCCAAGGATGGGACATGTAATGCATGCTGTGGGTTCACGTGCATTCTGCACCCTAAAGCAGCTGGTTGGTTTGTAAGTGCAAAGGCTTGTCTTACAGGCCTAGCTCAGCTATCTGTTGCAATCAGACACCAGCCCGTGCTGCCAGTCCTGGGCTTTGGATCCCTCTCGCCTGGTCAGGCCTCTGAAGCCCAGCAAGGTTCAGGCGCTGTCAGTCTGACCTCCCTGGCACAGATGCTCATTGTTTAGGATCTGTATTTTGAGATGCTGGATCTACAGCCCACCTACTCTACGCTAGAAGCACACTGTAAAGCCCCAGTATCGTGAACACGTGCTCCAGAGAGCAGTATTCTCACCAGGGTTTGACTCTCCAGGAGTTTGCCAAAAAGAAGTGTCTCAGCCATACACTTTGCTTGGAAGCAGAGCACTAGTCATGAACCTGAGCAAGAAATATCAAACACTGACCTGTCCCCTCCAGTGCCCATAGCACCTACAGTCTTTTGGGTTGCAAACAGTGTCTTCTGAGTACCTCCCAACACACCACTTCATTTTCTGAGTCAGACTCGAGCCTCTGGGCAAGCAGCTTGGCCCATCTTCCCCACCAGACAGCCTCCTAAGCAAGAGGTACAGTCCAGTTAACAGTCCGAACAACAGCAAAATGCATTGGAGCTGGGAGACCGAGGCAGGCAGTACAGACACCTCTTCGCTTACCACAGCTGGTAACACAAAACAGTAAAAACCCAGAGCTTCCTAATGTGGCCCACATACCCTCCTTGTGCATGCAAGTCTCATTCAAGTTAATGGGAGCTGCATGCCCGTTGGACGAGGACTAGGAACTCTGAGCAGTTACACGCACCATATGTTTCCCTACCAGAAAACACACCAACACAAACAACAACGGATACCAGTTTCCGCCCTGCTGGGAAGCCATACCGCTGATGGCCAGACACAGGGCCTGAACTCCTCCTTATACAGCGACTGATGAGATCGGGTGAGACATGGATGGCTTATATTTCCTGAAAAACCTCCAGTTCAGAAAGAGGTGGGGAAACCTTTCATGTTTGACCTCCTTTTTACCCCCCACCCAAGCATTCCAAATCCTCTGATCTTTGCATCAAACCCCAGAAAGCACTGCATACTCAAAACCATTTTTGCTCTGGTAGGAATAATTAAAAGGTGAGAAGCTATGTGAAGTGGAAAGCATGGAGTTCTACCTGCTATAGACGTGACTTGCCAATAAAAGGAAGAGCTCAGCTTTCAGAGCCAGCCGAACCTCCAATGCTCATAAAATGAGGAGATTAGAAGAGATGGTCATGTATCACTTTCCTGGAATTTTGGGGGTTTTGAGCCCATTTAAGCCATAGCAGCAAAGAATCAAGGATGCTGACCCAGCGTTAGCCACATGGCTTATGGCCAGGATCTTGCGCAGAAAGTCTTCTGAGAAAACACCTCCTGATTATTTCTAAAACCCAAGAGCCAAACTACAAGATGACCCTTTGGTCTCCAAAAAGGTCACTAGGTATTTGCAGCACACAGCAGCTCTTCCTGCCCCTTCCTCAGTTTTCTGCTTCTTTATGTCATACAAACACCAAACATTCCCACTGCGTTGCAGCCTCTTGGAGAGCGTTTTCTGCAGACATTGCAATGAATATGACAAGTGGTATTAAAGAAGTGTGAAAGAAGCTGAAAAGATAGCAGGCGTGATGGAGAAACACCAAAGCTTGCTGCAGTTTGGGAAATAATTCCACCACTTGCTACTTAGCAGAACACTGAATATTTGGGTGGCATTTCATTATTATTTTCGTGTTGGTCAGTCACACTGCTCCAAACTCTGCTGACTTGTCAAATGAGTGGAAAAATAAGCAAGTGGACAAAGCAACCTCAAGTATGTATTAAGACTTCTCCTTCTTTCAAAATAATAATAATAATAAAGAAATAGTTTGATCAGGGCTCAGGCCTGCTTCCAACATGGATAAACAGCTTTCTCATCTTCATCCTGCCAACCAGACATACTGATCTCAAACCAATCAAGTAGGACAACTCACAGGAAGCTTAACCACATTCAGAGCACATAAAACAAACTCTCTCTTACTCAGAGCAGTGAGAAGAAACCTCTGTGAGCGCATGTACCGCATGACAATGACATTTTGAGTTTATTCTACAGGAAACACGGGAAACACCACGGTTTTGTGCTGTGTGGATAACGTGCAAAGTCTTCTGCACAGCATAGGGTTTGGTACAGTCCTGATGAAACAGGACGCTGGCAGTCAACATCTGCTGCACTCCCAGGTCAGCAGGACGTGGTGGCACAGAAGTACTCTGCAGAATGGCATCGTCCTCTCCCTGTGGGCAATCATGCCCACGTCCACACCAAGCAGCAGCAACAGCCGCAGAAGCCAAAGGAGGGTGATCAGTTTAGCACTGTACCCTTGAACTCACTCCAATCAACTACTTGTTTTAGGAGGTAAAAGGTGGCAAGTTTTCCCCCCTCAGTTATCTGTTCTCCCACCAAGGAGTTCTCCTTGTTCTTCTCCACGGGCTGGGTTTACAGTGATGTAACTGGAAATCAGGAATGAGCTTGAGGATCCTTTGCTGGATCACATCTTCAGTATCCCATTGCAGTAGCCAGCCTGTAAACGCACCTTCTCTGCCTTAGGCAGGACCCTCTCAGACACATCCAACAAATCAAAAGAAAGAATCTGCCACACTTCATGGCAGGGCAGGGTACGGTGTGGAGTGGGTGAGGAACGTCGTTCCAGGGTTCTAACACAGATGTAACCTGTTTCAGGAGTGCCTACAGACGTTCCCAGAGCTGATGGGAAGCCTGTGCCATTACAAGCAGTCAGGTCAAACCCACAAACCGAGCTGGTGATTTTTCATTTCATCTCAGCCTTACCATGCTTTGATTTATTATGATCTATTTTTCCCTTCTTCTGACGGAGTAAGAATTGGTCACCTTAACCACAGCGATCACCCACCCTCGGGGCAGGGGGGCAGACGATGTCTCTAGGGAACAAAACTGAGACAAGCCCACTTACGTCTGGGGGAAAAAAAATAACAGTTTCATAAATTTAAAACAACACACACGAGGCAGAAGTGTGACCACACTTTTTCCATGTAAATAATGTCATACTTGGGAGGAGGGGCCTTCAGTGATATTTCATGAATGGGTTCATTATGTTGCACCTGACCTACAGACATTTCAATTGCCTTTTTGTTGTATTATTTTTCTTATTTATTTTTGCTCCATGAGTTGTACATAATCAAATGCTTTATGATGCTAAATCTCATTAAGTCACTGCACTTTGCAGGGGCATAATGTCAGTAAGTTCAATCAGTCTATGATTTTCTTGCAGGAAGATCCCACTGTGACTTTTAAGCATGGAGTGATGCTCCAAGGAGGAAAGAAGTGCTCTATTCACAGTTATTTTTAGAGCCCCACATAGTCAGAGTCCTCAGAATAATTTAAGGTTTGTTTTCATTATCATCATCATCTTTTTACAAATAGGAAAGTAAGAATTGCATTAGCAGGAGTGGGCCAGACTCCAGATAGAGGCCCTGTGGAAGAATTTGCACAGAGTCTAGGTTAGCTCAGATTCATATCGGCCTCCAAGAAAAACATTCAGGAGAAACATTAAATCCTCTGAAGGGAAATATTAACAGATAGTCATGAATGGATACCGATTATTAATTATTTCTCTCTCTCTTTCTCTCTATCTTATATTTTTAGTTTAAAATGTCATGTAAAGCCTGACATTGATAAAAATGGCAGGAAATGTTCCTTGCTCAATTAAATTACCACAAAGACCAGCTTAACATCTGCTTGGCAAACCCTTCATAAGTGTATGGCATTAATATTTAATAAAAATATCTATAGCTTCGGTTCGTGCTGGAGACATTTCACACTTTGCTCACACATGGTGTTTCATATAATTATTCTCTAAAGGCTGTCACTTCAGTCCTTTAGCAAAATAAAAGCTCCAAGGCTGATTAAATATAGAAAGTCTATCTCCAAGGACAGCCTTCCTCCGGGAGACCATTTCTACTGACTCTTACATTAGAACAGGGAAACACAGAAAGGAGAAAGTGGAGCCCAACTGGAGGTGAATAAAGGAGAGGCCTCAACTCCATTGTCCTTACAGTTTAAGTCAAGTCAGAGTTGGTAGGTTCAAATCACACTCTACAAAAAAAGAGAGCTCATACAGAGTGAAAAGGTGGAAGCGATTCCCTACTGCTGTTTAGTCAAAGCATAGAACCTGCTTGCAGGGAGTTCACGAGACAAGTGGACAAAAATGACACTTCCAGCAACAACACAAGCCTGAAAGCGTAGTTGCTCTCTCGGTGCATTTTGGTGCTTAGGCAGCTGCATTAATCTTACACGGAAATATCTGTGTCAGAAAACAAATGCCATTCCCCAGCCCAGCAGACTTTGTCCCTGGCACAGGACAAGCCTTCCTGGGTGTCAAAGAGAGGGTTTGATTGAGTCCACAGTCACATCCTTCAGAGACTCAAGCGTGTTTAGTAGTATTGCCAAATGAAACCAAGGTTCAAGGGCTTGTATTGCAGGATCGACATAGAATTTAACCCGGCAAAAGGATAAGGGTGAAGACATACCTCAGTACCTTCCAGGCGGTACTCATCACTACTCTCTATCTCCTTAGCGCTACAGTCAGATATAGTACTTAGAATAATCAGTAGGCAGGATATTCAGGGTGTTTGTGTGAAGCACCTCCAGCTAATAACACTTCTTTTCTCTTGCCAGAAAGCAGAGGGCAAGAAATAAATATCCTTAAGACTCTGGAAATGGAGAAGCTTAATCTTAAGTCAAGTCTTGGATTCCTCCTCCCAAAGAAGAAAGGGTTTTCTTCCTGTGAATGGGAAAGATTTTATATCAGTGGGCTCAAGGAAGTATAAGTAACTAGAAGTGATGGGATGAAACTGAGCACAGGGGTTGGGGGGGGAAGAGGTGGCTGTCTGGAAACATTTAGCAAAAGTGGGTATATTAGACTGTGGAATAATCTCCCAAGGGCAAGGCTGAGCTCTATTGATTGAGTCTTTCTGAAACCACCTATACAAAGGATGAAAACAGTACGGCACATCCTCCATCTGCAAGGAGCAGAAAAGATGGTTTTCAGTAAGCCTCTCCCACCACTAATTCTGATGGCCCCCTAATTTCCTGAGCTCTCTGCTGATGGGAAATGAGCAGCGCTCTGCTTGACAGTTTGTGGCTGGGGGCTAAGGAGCGGCCCCAGCAACCCTGCGAAACCCAGCATGAAATGATCCGGCAGACCGGAGGACTGAAACTCCATCACGTTGCACAGATGGGGGCACAGACAGCAAGACAACAAACAGGTCTTACTGAACACACACAACCTGTGCTATGAGTAAAGGGTCACGATGTTGAGACAGTTCAAAGAACAATATGAAAGAATAATGAGTCTGTGGCCCCTTGGAGTGACTCAATCATTTATTAGCAAGCATGGACTTTACTGCCCCAGGAGAAAGGCTACAGGGGAATACAGAGTTTGAAACCAATTAAAAGTGCTTATCAGATGGGAGCTTGCCCTACGGATCTCTGTAATTATGAGAACATCACCACAAAATCCACTAAGGAGTAACAGAAAGATAAGCTTCAACAGCATAAAAGTTACAGGCTACATCCTTGACCCAGACAGACCAACATCACTTTCTCCAGCCAGTGGAACTACTAGGATTTACATTGCTACAAATCTGACCCCAGCTCTGGAACCGACTCTGGCAACACAACAGCCTTGGTGATCTGGACATATACAGAGCTGCCCTCAGCATGCTTCCTAGTAACTCCCTTTGTCAAAAAAAAAAAAAAAATTGTCAGAGAGAGATCTGCTCAAAACAAAGTTGTGAGTTCCACAAAGCTGGAACTGACTTTTTGTGGGATGTGCAGTTCAATACTTCTGCTTGCTTCTTATATTCCTTCAGAGTTATATGCCAATGCCATACTGAAAGCACGATGACATGAAACCTTGGTGCCTCACTCAGTATGACCCTTCTTTTCTTAGTTACAATCACTTTGTGGCACTGAACAGTCCAATACGTGCTTAGGATTTCATATAGATTTGCAGTGAAGGAAAGATGCTGACAAACACCAGCAAAAAAAGTACTGAAAACGTACCCTAAACCCACTTTCCTCCCTAGAAATCAGTTTGTCACGTTAAAGCACAAAGAAGTCCCATTTTCATGAAAAACAGTTATGATCACTGAATTATAGGAACAACAGCAAATTTGGGTGCACTCATTTTCTTCACACCGTCTCTAGAGACCCTTCAGCAGGGAGACAACCTGTAACAGTTATCAGGTGTTAAAACAGCGTTTTGTAAAACTGAGAGCCCAGCCCAGGCTTACGGCTATTTTTCACTCTCCATTTCTGTTTCCCCAACTGCATTTCCAATGCTTTGCATATGGCTACATCAAAGCTAAGCATAAATAAAAAGTTAACATCCAAAGAGCTATTACATCCTATAACAGCACACTCGTAAAGTGCACGTAAATAAAAAGTGACCTTTCGTTCAAAGCTCATGATTTCAGCTCCTTAAGATAAATTAAAAAAAATTCTCAACCCACTTGTGTTAGAACAGAAACAGGGAGGAGAATGTCCACAGCTGGGGCAGCAGCACAGGTAGGGCTGCAACTTCTGCAGGCAGTCTTGGGCATCACGCAGGAAAGGAGAAGGTATAGGCAGAGCATCTGGGCAGACCTGTGTAGGCAGGGGGCTGGGGCAGACTAGCTCTCCTTCCCTCGCTCCACCGATCAAATGGGGATTCGTTTCTTTCTTGTCTGATGGAGAGCAGGGCTGGTCTTGGTCTGACCTGCTCCAACTCATCTGAATCACTCAAGATTATTCATGAGCGGTGTTTGGTACCTACTGAAAAAACTGCTGTAGAGCTGTTGCCAGCTCCAGGGAGGGTGAAAACCACAGTATTTTCATATTTAGTCCATCTGAAAGATTTGACTCAGTCAATCCCTACATCACTATCGAAAGACCATGTACCACGAGCAACTTCAACCAGGTTCTCAGTTATTTAGCAGAATCTAGGAAATCAATATGCAACTTAACATGCTCTATTAGACAACCTCCCCACAAATGTGTTTCTTTCCCTCAAATTTTCTGCCCTCCTGAAAATCGGAGTATTCTCTTCACATTCTGATTTCCTCGTCTTCTCCCCCCAGTAGCTTGAGGACAAGCTATTTTGCAAGGCATGCTCAGAGAGAGAAGCACGCAGTATTCTTATTCAAAGTATTATCCCACTCGTCCTGCGGCGAGAGGAACAACAAAAACACAACCCCTCTCAAGTGTTACGCACTTGCCAACAGGTAGCAGTAAAACTGCAGCAGAGGAGCAAGGTGCCAGTGAGGCTATCGCCGCTCTTCTACACCCCTCACTGCGGAGTCTGACACGGAGAAAAGAACAGACACCAGCAGCAAGACGTGATGTCCCGGGGCGCACAGAGACCTGCCCACTCGGGAGAGGCGCTGTATAAAACGTGCTAACGGGGAACGGCAGAGCATATTGAGATGATAAAGACAGGACTGTCTGGGGCATCGTGCTTCTGTTTCCTAATGGTTATGGAATCTGCGGAAATGCTAATGTTTGCACTAAAGGCCCTCTCAGCAATATTCTGCAGCCTGAATAACTCTTTATTTTGATTTGTTTAATTAGTTAATGAGGTTGGGGAGAAGTCCATCCTAGGGATCATTAGTTAAGACTTCAAAACATGGAAATTGAAGACAATTACTGTCTGAGGGAGTAGCAAAACTCCCCCACTTGCCAGCCAAACACATAATTACACCAAGCACATGAGCTGCACCAGAGTTTGCTGGTCCTGACATCCAGTCCTGGGCCAGGCAGGGTGCAGGTACTTAACCTGGGGCAGTTCCTTGTGACTCCTAACCCAAATTC